>NW_027286719.1:9422100-9434600 GCF_022747635.1 Hetaerina americana | reverse complement strand
AGAACACCATTTAGTAATGCAATCTAAATCCTGCGCTAGAATAAAACGATCCTCATCACCAGATATCTCCCGATAGATCACCGTGTCATCCGCAAACATCCTAATGTTACTTTTCACTTCGCGGTTCAAATCGTTAACAAAAATCAAGAAAAGTAACGGCCCGATCACACTTCCCTGAGGTACCCCCGACGTGACTCGAACGCTGTCGGAACTAGCGCCATCAAGGACTACCCTCTGTTCCCGCTCTGAAAGAAAATCTTTAACCCAACTTATAGCGCCCTTGTTTATACCCGCGACCTTTAATTTATGAATGAGTTTACCATGTGGGACCTTATCAAATGCCTTTTGAAAATCTAAGAAGATGGCATCCACTTGCCTACCTCTCTCACCAGATACAAGTAAATCATGTGTAAATAATCCTAATTGGGTTTCGCAGGAGCGGGTTTTCCTGAATCCGTGTTGATTGTCACTTAAAAAGTTAATATTGTCAAGGTGTCTCATTATTGAACTGACAATTATGTGCTCTAAGATTTTACAACAGATAGAAGTGAGAGATATAGGTCTGTAATTACTGGGATCCTCCCTGTCACCACTTTTAAAAATAGGCGTTATTTGCGCGGCTTTCCAAATCTTAGGTACTTTGCACTCTGTGAGGGATTTGTTAAATATAAATTCAAGGTACGGGGCAATGTTTGGAGCTAAATGTTTTATCACCCTAGCTGGTATATTTTCGGGACCCGGGGATTTGTTGGGTTTAATCTCATTAAGTAATTTTAGAATTCCTTGTTGGTACACTGTTATTTTTTCCATGGGTGGAGTGTGTATTGTTTCTTGGAGATATGCGGTGGCAACATCATTCGTGAAAACGCTTTGGAAGAATGAATTTAAGATGTTAGCTTTAACCTCGCTGTCTGTATGAATTACATTGCTACAATCCCTTAAGCAAGCCACGATTTGTTTACTCCCATTTACTTCCCTAACATATGACCAGAAAGCTTTGGGGTCAGTGTCCAAGTGCTCGCAAAGTACTTTGCGTTTAAATTCCAGTAAGGCGCTACGTAATTGTTTTTTGGTTTCAATTTTAGAGGATCTATATGTGTCCCATAATTGTGTATTCTCAGGAGATGATGTGTTCACGCCTGCCCTCTTTACCCTAGAGTGTAGCATTCTCTGCTTTCGAAGGGCTTTTCTAACGTCTTTATTGTACCACCTGGGGTCACGATTTGCTTTAACGTATTTTATAGGTATGAAATCTACGATTCCTTTTTGCATGATATTGACAAATTCTGTCCAAGTTTCTTCCACGTTGACATGACTTAAGCGGGTTTTGAACTCGGGTAGTGAAGAGTTTAATTGATTGGCAGAAGATTCAGTGTCTGCTTTATGGTAATTATAAATTTTTCTTTTTGGTTTAACAATCTTTTTTATTGCTATGTCCAAATGGACATTAATTGCTTTATGGTCACTCAAGCCCTCAACAGTTGATACACTAATAATACGTTCCGGCGTGTTTGTAAGAAATAGATCCAATATGTTCTTTCCACGGGTGGGCATGCGTACTGCTTGATGGAGGGAGTTTCTTTGAACCAATTTTATCATGGAATTGCAAGATTCGCGATCGCGGGTCCCAGATTTAACGATATTGCTGTCCCAATCTATACCAGGGAGGTTAAAGTCGCCACCAATTATGTTTATGCTGTTATTATATTTACGTGTAAACTTGTGAATTTGATCGTTGAGGGTGTGAAGTGTTTTCAAATCTGAGTCTGGAGGTCTGTAGAAAGAGCATAAATTTATGTTGGGTTGATTGGTCCGTAGTAAGGTGCACCAAACACTTTCTATGTTATTATTTTCAAATGAAACTTGCCTGCTTTCAAAATGACTTTTAACTGCCACGAAAACCCCTCCTCCGGGTCTTGTATCTCTATCGTGTCGGTAAACTTTGAAATCTATTGGGAAAATTTCTTGGTCATTAATATCATTGCACAGCCAACTCTCTGTGCCTAATACTATTTCAGCGGAATGAGTTTGGATTATGTGTTCTAGATCCGCTGATTTGTTCTTGAGGCTTCTGCAATTTATAACAAGTATAGTTAAATTATTTTGATGTTGAATAACGTCCTTATTAGTGCCTGACTGTAATTTAGGACGCCTTTGTGGGGAAGTGCGTGTCACATGTCTTTCTAAATCATTACCAGTGTTGTCAATGACTTTTATATTTTTATTAATAATATTATACGCGCTATCCCCAGATGTTATTGACCCACTAAGTGACCTGCCCTCTATCCTAAAAAAGGCCTACAGTGGTCGAGTATCCTATCCGCTACCTTACTCGCCGCTTCCGCCGTGTAATGGACCCCAGATCGGTTAAGGGGAGTCCTGCAAGATCGGAGGATTGGTCTGAGGTCGACGAAGGAGGCTCCTATGTCCGAGCAAAATCTCGATAGTCTCTGGTTTTTACCTTCCACTCGGCTCCAAACCAGAGACCCGCGATCCTCCCTCGGAACGATGCTGCAGACCGTTAGTCCCAGCCGAACCCCCTCGACGCCCTGGACGCGCTTCACCTCGGAGCTCAGTTCCCTAAGGGAACGGAGGACCTCCTCGGATCCACGGTCCGTGACGTCGTTGGTGCCCACATGGGCCACGACCTGCAGCCTAGAGCACTTCGTGCCTTTGACCGCCGCCTCGATCGCCTTCGTCACCTGAGGGACTCCTCCGCCTGGTATACACCAGGCGGTCACCCGTTGATCGGCGCCTACGCGGCGCGCCCTTTCCCTCAATGGGACCATTACACGACGGACATTCGAGCTACCTATTACTACAATTCCCTCCCTTCCCGTTCCCTGACGTCTTACCCTAGGCAGTGCCCTCGGAGTAGGGGGGGATCGAGATGGTGCGGGGGCTAACGTACTGGCTTCCCACCCTGAGGGCGCGGGTTCAAATCCCGGCGGTGTTGAATATTTTTCAGAGGTGTCTCGATCCCTACTTGAGGTGCTTTGTGGAGGGCACTTTGAGTGAGTACGCCGTCCGTCGGATGGGACGTTAAGCCGCGGACCCCTTGGCGCCTTTCGTAAAGAGTAGGCCAATGCCGACGCCGGGTTTCTCTCCACCCTTCATCCTTTCCTGTCCTTCCCCTATGGCGCAAATGACCTTAGCTGTCGGTCGCCTCCCCTCAAAAACTACTACTCGGAGTAGGGGTAGGGGCTGCAGGTACGGTGGTGCTGTCATCCGACAACACCTGGTACCTGTTGGAGACGGGGATGGTATCTGCCTCCGCAGAGTCCAATCCACGCCGCAGCGTTACCTTCCCCTTGCCCCGAGAGACAACCCTCCAATCGTCTGACCTACGTACGTGAGACACTCCCTCGTTGGGAGATGGGACACGGGGTAGGTCTCTAATCGCCCAGCCACGTGTAGCATTCGGACGAATCCGTGCACCCATATGGGCGTGGCGGGTTTTCGTATTCCCACCCCGAGCACCATCTCTCCTGAGGGGAGTCCTCCGGCCAGCGATCTCCGATCGAAGCTCCCGCACCATTCTCTCCAGCATGACAATACGGGCCCTTAAAGCCGCGCATTCGCCAGTGCCTTCGAGCATGGCAACAGGGGACCTAGATGAAGCCATCCTAATTAAACTACTGAGTTCCCAACAAAAGCTAACCTGTATACACTATGGTAAAATTTCTAAAAGGGGTTAGTTAAATTTAGCTCAATCAATAAGTTACGCTTTGTAAGTAAGTAAAGAAAGGAAAGAAAAAAGATGGTAAAGAAAATAAAACACTCACCGATAACCAATTAGATTCGACGGACAAAAACCACCGCAAGCCACTAAGAGTACCCACAAGGAATACTACCAAACTATTAAAAACTAATAACAAACAGCACAAAAACTAAATAAACTAACTATTTCACAAAATTAATGCTAACACTAAACTACACTTCACTAGGGAAGAACAAACACAGAAGTAACAGCAGGCACGCAGGTAGTCTCAGGTAGGGTCGAACCGGTTCTAGGGAGCGAGCTCGAGCACGTCTGTTCTCGGCAGAAGCCAGGCAGAGAATGATGAATTATATATTATGACTCTTTTATAAATCACGAATGCATACAATATATCTTCTATCTGATGCACACACATTTGGAGCACATGTAAATCCCGTATTACAATTATAGCTGTAACTGATTACTTCACCTCAGCGTTTTGAAAGCTAATATAATACATTCGTACGCGTGATGCCATTGCAGTAATGAGATTGCGGCGGACAACAAATAAAGCAAAAGAAGCATGGTAGAAGACGCAGTGTGAGGATATGGAATGTTTGCAGAGAAAGGGTGAAATTTGGGGTGCTGTACAAAAAAGTTAAATCTTTATCGGGAAGTAAGAAAGGAAGATCAATGAAAGTAGTTAGATCTAAGGAGGGTAGATAAAAGTTGACGCAAGAAAGATCCAAGAGAGATGGAAGGAGTTTATAGAGGAACTGTCTAGTAAAGAACTTCGACCAACAAAGTTGGACATTGAAAAAGAACATGACGTTGAGGAAGATAGCTTTGGTCAAGGCATACTAGACGATGAGATAGAAAGGGCATTAAAAGAGATGAAACTAAATAAGGCCTTGGGGGTGGATAACATTCCCGCGGAACTATTGAAATTTTTAGGAAAATGTGGGAGGAAGAGGCTATATGTGCTGATTCGTAGTATGTATGAGGAATCTGGTCGGAAGACTTTATGAGATCAGTTTTAGTTCCTATTCCGAAAAGGTTTAAGGTTACATCATGTGAGGACTACAGGGCAGTAAGTTTGATATCCCCCGAAGCTAAAGTAGTTCTCAGGATCATAAACAAAAGGATAGAGAGTAGGGAAAATGATTACTTAGGGGATGATCAGTTTGGGTTTAGAAAGGGGAGAGGTACGCGTGATGCCATTGCAGTAATGAGACTATTAATCGAGAGGAATATAGAATACAACCGGGAGGTATTTGCCTGTTTCGTAGATTTCGAAAAAGCGTTTGATACCGTGAATTGGGAAAATATAATGAGTATATTGAAGAAAATAGGAATAGATTGGAGGGTAAGGAGGCTAATCCGCAACCTGTACATGTCTCAGACTGCTCAGGTGCGGGTGGGAAACGGGGAGTCCGGTTGGGCAGTGTTAGGAAGGCAGGGTTGCCCATTATCACCGTTGCTGTTCAACCTGTATGCAGAGGAAATGATTAAAGAGGCATGGGAAGAACTGGAGATAGGAATGAAAGTGGGCGGGGAATTCGTAAAATCACTTAGGTTTGCTGATGACCAAGCTTTAGTTTGTCAGTCAGCCAAGGGGTGGCAAGCATTGCTGAGTGCATTGGAAATTCAGTGCGACAGGTATGGGATGAGAATCAATATTAATAAAACAAAGGTTATGCGATTTTCTAGAAAGAAAGAGGCTAAGCTTAACATTAAAATAGGAGGGCAAAAACTAAAGCAGGTAGAACAGTTTACGTATCTCGGTAGTATTTTGGACCAACACGGTCAAAGTAGCAGGGACGTTAGGAGAAGAATTGCGCTAGGCAAAGAGTTGATGACGGGGACGTTGAGTAAGGATGCTAAGAAAAGACTCGTAAAAACTTTGATACGGAGCGTAGCTATGTACGGTGCGGAAACGTTGTTTTTGAAGCAGGAGGATACACGTAGATGGGAGACTTTTGAAATGTGGATGTGGAGAAGAATGGAGAAAGTGAAATGGACAGAGAAGAAAACAAACGAGGAAGTACTAGGTATGGTGGGCGAAGAGAGGGGTTTGTTGGGAGCAATCCTATGGAGGCAGGAAAAGTGGATGAAGGGGGTGTTGACCGGCAATGGGATGTTGAAGACTGTAATGAGGGGAGAATGTTAGGCAAACGAGGAAAGGGAAGGAACAGGATAGGGGTGTTGGGCGGGATGAAGGGAGGAAGAAAGTACTCAGAGCTGAAGAGGGACCTGATGTAGAGTAGGATGTTGTGTTTTGCTAGGGGTCACAAATTATTAAATTAGTAATTATGTCCATCCGAAAACCTATCTTAACCGGTAGATTACCTAATAATAAATATAATACATTCTTCTCCAAGTTGTACCGTTGGTGTTCTAAAATCGGGCTACAGTTATTGAAAAGGAGTTTTATTAACGGGTTACAATTTGGGTGCACACAGTAACATGTCACTCGTTGGTCGATGGGGTTAGGAAGTATATCTGTTTTAGTCGACGTTTGCAATATATTCATGTTTGCAAAAAATAATTGGGATATTTTTGTTTTTAAAATAATGAAAATGCTCGAATCAAGAAACTTTATCTATCCTTATTTTTTCAGTCATTAAATAATGTGGGGGTTTATATGGTCATAATGTAATGAAAAAATAAATGTGAGAAAAATCCTCAGAAATGTCGTTTTTTTTCTTGCTCACAGGTGTTATGGAAATATAATTATGTGAATTACACAATCGAAGCGCTTATTTTCCTTACTGGTATTCGATTGAAAGTAGGGTCTTTTTTATTCATTTGTTGCCAAATTTCGAGTGTTTCTATCCCTCGTTCTCCGTACCTGTAGCTCCCACCAACTTGTACCCACCATCGGGTCTCGAATCCCAAGCCACTTGTTTCTGCGGCAAGCATATAAACTTTACCGTCCTAAACACTACCACCCGCTCGCTCACCCAGAGGACACGAGTTCCGCCTCAATTCTTTGACCATAGACGTGTGGTGCTTGCAAGTCTCTGGGAAGGGCTTAGCGTCTCCCCAATGACAAGTGCGTAAGGCTCTAATGGGGTGGAGGGTATCGGGCGGGGAGTGACGGCGGTGGTCGGGACAAGAATTAGGGGAGAAGAAGGCGGGCCGGGGCTTGAATTAATCCCTTCCCATGCGTCACCCACTCTCTGGCGAGAAGGGCGTTTCTTTCGTGGGGAACGGACGAGGGAAGGCGGAGTGAAGGGAAGGGGTGAGTGGACGGGGGTTAGGCTTCCCTAAATGAGGTCCCATTGTCGCCGATGACCTTGATTCACTCTCATTATCAAAACTCTTCCCCCCACAACCGAGCATTTACTTCGCCCGTGCTCGCGTCTTTGCATGCCCACCCGGATGCCGCGCGGTCCTGGGTCCTCGCGGAAGTCGAAAGAGCGCCCTGCCGCCATTCTCCCCGCCGCCTTTCGTCTCCTTCCGTAATTGGCGCACTGCCGAGAGGGATTTAAGGAGCGGAGAGGATCACGCCGTGGAGGAGAGGGGGAAATATATGAGTTGGCTTTCATGGGCTGCCAAGTGTTCGGCTGCTCTGACGCACGGGTCTTCGATGCCTTGTCCCGCAGTATTTTCGAGCGGGAACCGCTGACTGAGTGGCTCGGAACCTTGGTCCCTGCTTCGTGACAGCCTCTTGCACGATCCTCGCAACTCTGAGGCACTCATTATCTTAGAAGGTGGCCGATTTCCAAACTTTATGGTGCCACTGTTAAGGAGGCACTTTCGCAATGAAGTATGACACCTCGTGGTTCTCGTGAAATAGCACTCTTTGTTACCGCCCGAACAAAACGTTACCCTCGGCAATGATTACTAGAATCAGTCTGCGCATCAGGAGTTCATTATAAATTTAATAAAATTGATCATCGCTTATGTTTGTAGAGATTTTCACGGATACATTGTATTGAAAGAAAATTTAGACCTTTATAAATAATCATTAACTTGCGTTAAATAATTGCATCTTGCGTCCAAATGTGTAAAAATGCAATATTTCTTAGTTTTCATTTTTGTATGTTAATATGATATATTTTAACGCTAATGTTACAATGTCTTGTTAAGTATTTTATGTTACCGTCCCAAGAGGAAGAGGATTATTCAGAGATTTATGAAAGAATGTATAAGAAATATGAGGAAAACAGTCACATGTAATTCATGGGTCGGTCCATGATACAGCAATCACTTACTTCGGCCCTGCAGTAAGAGATGCACACTTTTTAATAGTGTCGGAGGATGTCACAGGACTCACTAGTTCGGTCATCCAGCTAGACGTCAAAGGTGCGTATTATGAGAGGAGGGAGTTCCAATTACGTGGAGCGCTTGACATGGGAAGAGACCTGTGCGGCGTCACTCCCCTCTGTCGAAGGGCTGTTAAAGCTGGCAGTGGGATGCGTGAGTAGGAATGTCGGCGGAAGATGAAAATGCATTGGGGACGGGAGGTGTGCCGAAGAAGAGGCGAGGGAAGTTTATCAATCTTGTATTGTGCTTTGGTTCATTTTCCTTTTGATTCCGGACCTGCGCGCCATCATTTCGCAATATTTTTGTTGTCATGCGATTTTCCTGCACCTATTTGCATTATTGGCTTAATTTAAATCAATTTTTCTTATGGGAAACCGCATTGAAAGCAATTACCTATAGAAATGTTCGGGTTTTACTCCCTGTACAAGACACAAAAAATGACACCCCATTGTTTGTTATTAAATATATTTAGTATATTATGACAATGGCCTTTTCACTTAATCAGCATTCATCAATCACGTTTTGAAAAGGATATTTAATATTTTTAGTAACCTGGGACTTCTGTTGGTTAAATGTGACTCTGATAAATGGTCACAGATGGCAAAAAACCGCTTGAAAACCTGAGGTTTTTATTTGAAAATTTAATTTTTTAAGTTTTCCTTATGAAAACAATGCTTAGAGGGAACTTCAAGGCTTCTACATATGGGTTCCACATACGAAATAATCTTAAGGGTCAATTTCACTCCGAATTAAATTACGTACGAGAATGGTCCCAGAAGTCCCCGGCCCAACAAAGAAAACAAAAATTTTGAAAAAAATGTATTTAATTTTCAACATGATCTCCCTTCTGCTCAATACACATTTACCAGCAATGTTCAGTAAGTTCGATGCCCTTTTTATGGTAAAAAATGTCTTCCTCCTTAAAATAGCCATTAAGTGCCGGCATCACGGTTGAAATAGCCATTAAGTGCCTTCACGGTTGCAAACTCTTTGACAACCGAACCATTTTTTCCAGTGTTCGTACATAAAATAGCACGAGGGGGCTAAATATGGCGAATAGGGTGCATGAGGTGGCAATTCAAAATGTAATGCATGAATTTTGGCCATTGCAATAACGGATTTGAGAGCTGGTGCATGGCCTGGATGAAACAACACTTTCTGCTTGGGCAAATGCGGCCGCTTTTGCTCGATTGCTTCGCTCAAACGTTGCAATAAGTTTGCATTATACTCGCTGTTGATAGGTTTTGCTTTTCAAGTAAGTCAACGAAAATTATCCCACACGAATCCCAAACAACCGACGCCATGACCTTGCCTGTAGATGAAACGGTTTTTGCCTCCTTTGAAGACGGTTCTCCCGTTTGAATCCATTGTTTTGATTGTTATTTTTTCTCGGGTGTAAAGTAATGGACTCATGATTACAAAAAGGCGCAGAAATTCTGCTTTTTTGCTGCGGAAACTTTGCTAAATAATATATTTAAACATCTTCACAACACTGATTTTGCTCGATTGTGAGCAAACCAGTCTGGCACACAGCTTTCTTATGCCCAAATTTTCACTTATTATGCGATTTACCGCACTTTTTGAATTCCCTACTATGTCTGTTAGCTGGCGCACTTTCAGTCGACGATCATCCAGGGACTGTGGAATTTTTTCACCGGTTCTGGAGTCGTTTTCTCATTTGTTCGACCAATGGGACGTTTGTCTTGACAGACCGTGCGGCCTCGTTTACCCAATATTTTACGGCTGTATACGAAGGAGCAGAATCACCCAGAGTAGACTCCAGTTCAGCTTTTATATTGGTTGGGCTGAGACCTTTCAAATAAAAATATTGCATCACATAATGATGACCAATTTCCTCCATTCTTACAAATTCCCTGAAAACGTTCACTATTGATGTCTGCCAAAGTATATTTTATAAATTGCATTATTTCTAATACAGTGATATTTTTTAAACAACCACCGCCATCTCCGGGTCAGACCGGGCGCTATAGGTACCACCCTCGTATTTTATAACCGCAATTTTAAAGTATTTGATAAATTGTTATGGCATTTAATATCTTTTGATAAATCTATTTCATACTATTTTGTATGGTATTTAATTTTCTACAGAATTAAGGAAAACCACATGTAAAATTTGCATTTAAAAAACGGCCTTCAATTTAGATACTGACTGCGCTAATCATTGTTCAATGTGGGCTGTAAGTTTTACAGTTATGTCCCTAAGAGTTCTTAAAAATTCTACTGTAGTTTTTTTGCCTTCAAAGGGGTCTTTCCTCGTTAACGCCAGGAAGATTAAAGCAGTAGCTACGTTTCGGATAATCTTTCTGAGCGTGCCAAATGTTTGCCCACACTCAGATGAAACGAATGCCTCAAAAGATCACTTTTTAGGTGCACTTTACTTTAGGTACAAACTTAGGAGAGTAAAATTAACGCCAAGGCAGCCAGTACCAAACCAATAGATCCATTAATTACATTCACCGTGCCCAACAACAAAGAAGTAAGGCCATTATCCCAGGATTAATATTCTCCAAAGAGTTTCAAGAAACTGTGTAAGTTGCCGCGACACTGATTTTTAATGGTGTCATCCACTAATTATGCATTACAATGCAACAATTTCATAGTGTAAAAATCATTCGTCTTGACCAGGATTCGAACCCGGATCCCTCAATGTCAGGCTGAATGCTTTACCCAGTTAAGCTACCGAGGCGTCGTCTTAAATTCGCCACAGTCCAAATTTGCCAAAGGCACTTTTGACAAAGTCCAAGAAAATGCTGGGGTTGCCGCGAAAGTAACATTTTACGGAGTCATCCACCAATGGTGCATTAAAATTACCCAAAGAGGTAAAAAAGAATCACCGAGTTATTCACAGTATTTATAGTATAGTGCCTCATTTCTCAAATAAAAAATTTTGAAAGTTATGCATATTTTCCAGATGCACCTCTTCCTGAGCAGCGTGACTTCTCCGTAGCGCGTCAATCAAGGTAGTACGCGTCAAATTCATAATATTGAAATCATTAATTTTTCCGAATCTTCAGTTTAAAAGTATACCGTAGGCTCTCCTAAGTACGAGAATGTAAGTCGTATTTCTAGGAGAATGACATCGCAAAAAATAAATCATATGAAAGGTAATCGGTTATAGCATCTACTGACTGAAATGTCTTAAATATTTCAAGGGCTATCAAATTCAATTCCGATATAAACTCAATATATTTAGGTATATTCTGCTTTACTTGATTTTTTTTTGTTTCTTTATTTCCTTACCAATCTATTTTGAGTTTGATTCATTCCATGGAATGAATCATTGAAAGTAAATTCCACTGATATTTAAAACAAGTTTAAAACTTATAAATGGATTAAGGAAAACAGTAAGAGTTTTAAAATATGATCTATCTATGTACACAATATCCTACTCTACATCAGGTCCCTCTTCATCTCTGAGTGCTTTCTTCCTCCCTTCATCCCGTCCAACATCCCTATCCTGCTCCTTCCCTTTCCTCTTTTGCCCAACATTCTCCCCTCTATCACAGTCTTCAACATCCCACTGCCGGTCTATACCCCTTTCATCCACTTTTCCTGCCTACATAGGATTTCTCCCAACAACCCCCTCTCTTCGCCCACCATACCTAGCACTTCCTCATTTGTTTTCTTCTCGGTCCATTTCACCTTCTCCATTCTTCTCCACACCCACATTTCAAAAGCCTCCAGTCTACGTCTATCCTCCTGCTTCAATGACCGCGTAACCGCGCCGTACATAGCTACGCTCCATATCAAAGTTTTTACGAGTGTTTTCTTAATATCCTTACTCAACGTCCCCCTCGTCAACTCCCTCCTCTTTGTGAAAGCCTCTTTGCCTAGCGCAATTCTTCTCCTTACGTCCCTACTACTTTGACCGTGTTGGTCCAAAACACTACCGAGATACGTAAACTGCTCTACCTGCTCTAGTTTTTGCCCTCCTATTTTAATGTTAAGCTTGGCCTTTTTCTTTCTAGAAAATCGCATAACCTTTGTTTTCTTAATATTGATTCTCATCCCATTGCTGTCGCACTGAATTTCCAATTCACTCAGCAATGCTTGCAGCCCCTTGGCTGACTGACAAACTAAAGTTTGGTCATCAGCAAACCTAACTGATTTTACGAATTCCCCGCCCACTTTCATTCCTACCTCCAGTTCTTCCCATGCCTCTTTGATCATTTCTTCTGCTTACAGGTTGAACAGCAACGGTGATAATGGGCAACTCTGCTTTACACCTCTTCCTAAAACTACCCATCCGGACTCCCTGTTTCCCAACCGCACCTGAGAAGTCTGAGACAAGTAGAGATTGCGGATTAGCCTCCTTTCCCTCCAATCTATTTCTATTTTCTGCAATATACTCATTAGTTTTTCCCAATTTACTCTATCAAACGCTTTTTCGAAATCTACGAAACAGGCAAATACTTCCTGGTTGTGTTCTATATTCCTCTCGATTAATAATCTCATTACTGCAATGGCATCACGCGTACCTCTCCCCTTCCTAAACCCAAACTGATAA
>NW_027286719.1:9242100-9417100 GCF_022747635.1 Hetaerina americana | reverse complement strand
GGATCATAAACAAAAGGATAGAGAGTAGGGCAAATGATTACTTAGGGGATGATCAGTTTGGGTTTAGGAAGGGGAGAGGTACGCGTGAGGCCATTGCAGTAATGAGATTATTAATCGAGAGGAATATAGAACACAACCAGGAGGTATTTGCCTGTTTCGTAGATTTCGAAAAAGCGTTTGATAGAGTAAATTGGGAAAAACTAATGAGTATATTGCAGAAAATAGGAATAGATTGGAGGGAAAGGAGGCTAATCCGCAACCTGTACATGTCTCAGACTGCTCAGGTGAGGGTGGGAAACGGGGAGTCAGGATGGGCAGTGTTAGGAAGGGGTGTAAGGCAGGGTTGCCCATTATCACCGTTGCTGTTCAACCTGTACGCAGAAGAAATGATCAAAGAGGCATGGGAAGAACTCGAGGTAGGAATGAAAGTGGGCGGGGAATTCGTAAAATCAGTTAGGTTTGCTGATGACCAAGCTTTAGTTTGTCAGTCAGCCAAGGGGCTGCAAGCATTGCTTAGTGAATTGGAAATTCAGTGCGACAGGTATGGGATGAGAATCAATATTAAGAAAACAAAGGTTATGCGATTTTCTAGAAAGAAAAAGGCCAAGCTTAACATTAAAATAGGAGGGCAAAAGCTAGAGCAGGTAGAACAGTTTACGTATCTCGGTAGTGTTTTGGACCAACACGGTCAAAGTAGTAGGGACGTAAGGAGAAGAATTGCGCTAGGCAAAGAGGCTTTCACAAGGAGGAGGGAGTTGATGACAGGGACTTTGAGTAAGGATGTTAAGAAAAGACTCGTAAAAACTTTGATATGGAGCGTAGCTATGTACGGAGCGGAAACGTGGTCATTGAAGCAGGAGGATAGACGTAGGTTGGAGGCTTTTGAAATGTGGGTGTGGAGAAGAATGGAGAAGGTGAAATGGACAGAGAAGAAAACAAATGAGGAAGTACTTGGTATGGTGGGCGAAGAGGGGGTTTTGTTGGGAGCAATCCTATGGAGGCAGGAAAAGTGGATGAAGGGGGTGTTGACCGGCAGTGGGATGTTGAAGACTGTGATAGAGGGTAGAATGTTGGGCAAAAGAGGAAAGGGAAGGAACAGGATAGGGATGCTGGACGGGATGAAGGGAGGAAGGAAGTACTCAGTGATGAAGAGGGACTTGATATAGAGTAGGATGATTGATTTTGTGTTTTGTTAGGAGTAATAAAATATTTGTTTGGTAGTTGTGTCCGTCCAAAAACCTACCTTAACCGGTAGATTACTTAAAAAAAAAAATATATACATATATACTACCTTGATCAAAAATTTCCCAGAATTTATTCAGAAAATTAAAAATACAAGTTTATTCATCTAAATCTATATTGTCCCCTTCAAAGTAATCCCCATCGACTGCAACACACTTATGCCAGCGCTTGATCCAATCCTCGAAACATTTTTTATATTCGGTTTTCGGTATGTCCATCAGTGCTTCCTGCGATTTTTCCATTACTTCCTCTCGGCTGCTAAAACGCGTTCCCCGTAATGGTTTTTTAACTCGATTGAACAGAAAGAAGTCACAGGGAGCCAAATCAGGTGAATTCGGTGGCTGTTGGATGGTATTTGTTGCATTTTTCGTCAAAAAATTACTAATAATGATAGCACTGTGCGACGGTGCGTTATCATGGTGCAAAATCCACGAGTTTTCTGCCCACATTTCTGGACTCTTTCGGCGAATTGCTTCACGCAAACGTCTCATAACGCCCAAATAATACTCTTTGTTTACTGCCTGGCCTTCTGGCAAAAATTCATGATGCACCACACCGTTGTAATCCATGAAAACCGTCAGCATTGCCTTCTTTTTTGACTGAAAACGACGTGGTTTTTTTGGTCTCGGCTCATTTGGTGAACGCCATTCACTTGCCTGATGTCTGGATTGCGTGTCGTACTCATAAACCCACGTCTCGTCTCCAGTAATGATCCTTTTGATGAATGTGGGATCGGATTCAGCCTCGCAAATCATGTCTTTTGCGACGTCAACACGGTCTCTTTTTTGCATGAAATTGAGGTCTTTTGGCACCAACTTTGCTGCTTCTCGACGGAAACCCAAATCATTAACCACAATGTCTTGGGCGGATCCATAGGCAATGTTCAAGTCCTCCGCTATTTCTCTGATGGTTAATTTGCGGTTATTGACCAACATTTCTTTTACTTTATCAATTTTTTCACCGACTTTCGATGTCGATGGTCTGCCACTGCGTTCATCATCTTCGATTGACTCACGACCAATTCTGAACCGCTCGTGCCACTGGTAAACGACCGTTTTTTTTAGAGAATCGTTGCCGAAACACTTTTCCAACATTTCCAACGTCCGTGCGCCACTAAATCCGTTTTTTACGCAAAATTTAATACAAGTTCGTTGTTGCAAATTTAAATCCATTGCTGCAATTGTAAAAAATCGCCAACACACACATAGATAGATGTACTCTTGGCTACGTAACTTTTGCAAATGTGAAGTTATGACACTAAGATTTAAAGGGAATATCAACAACAGATGTACCAATTTAACAAAAAAAACAGAACTCAAATCGGAACGATGGGAGCGCCACACGGTGGTTATTCCGGGAACTTTTTGATCAAGGTAGTATAAATATATACATATATATATATACACATATATATATATATATTTATATATATAATGGGCTGACACAACATAACACAAATAGAGAAGAGCAGACACATATAAAACAACACTTACACGGTAAATTGTTCGAGCTTTCGGCCCTCTCAGGGGCCTTCTTCAAGAGAGACTGAAAATATGCATATTTTCAGTGTCTCTTGAAGAAGGCCCCTGAGAGGGCCGAAAGCTCGAACAATTTACCGTGTAAGTGTTGTTTTATATGTGTCTACTCTTTTCTATTTGTGTTATGTTGTGTCAGCCCATTATTGTGCCGCTCGTATGAGTTTTTCCGTACAATCGTTATATATATATATATATATATATATATATATATATATATATATATATATATATATATATATATATATATATATATATATATATGTATATATATATACGTCCCAGAACCATCCCCTTCACGTGGTGAAAGGGCTTGTGCGTTCCAATGACCACTAGAAATGTGCTACCGGGGAGTAATAATAATTGCTCCTGGTGGGGTCACCCATGCCAGATAGGTCGAAGGTTAGGAGTCAGACGATAAGTAGTCAAAGCAGCGTCTTGTCCTCAATGAGGCGGGTGCAATGTCGTCCGACCACAGTGGGACGGCCAATAAGTGATGGTGTCACGTTAAAAACACTATTAAAGAAGGCAACGGGAAACTACCTTAATTATTATTCCCAAGTTAAATATCATTGTCACTGGAGAGATTAAGAGTCCTAGCAACTACGGGGTTCAGCTCAACCGGCTGTGTGTCGTGCCCGGAAGCGGGGAAAGCAAGGCTTCCGCGTTCGTCATCCAACGAAACCCTTGCAAGGGAAAACCAGCAGCAGCAGGACAAAAGACACAGGAGAAGACGACCAAATTAGTTAGAATAGGTTCGTTAAATGTTAGGTCAATGATGAGGACAGGGAAATTGGAGAATATTTAGCGAGAAATGGAAAAGGGGAGAAAAGATATTTTAGGTCTAAGCGAGGTGAGATGGAAAGAAAGCGGGGATTACTGGAGTGATCATTATAGAATATTATACAGCGGCGGGGACGAGAGCCAACGAGGGGTCACCATAGTATTAAATGAAGAGTTAGGAAGAAGTGTAGTTAACATAGACCAGGTAACGGATACATTATTACTAGTAGAGATAAAAGCAGAACCGACGAACTTGGTTATTATTCAGGTATACATGCCACCCAGCAACCATAAGGAAGAAGAGGTTAATAGGATAAAGGATCAGTTAGAGGACGTAATTTCGTGTGTTCCTACAGGGAAACATTTGATAGTGATGGGGGATTAGAATGTGACGGTAGGCGAAGGCAGAGATGGTGATGAGGTCAGGAACTACGGTTTAGGCACAAGGAAAGACCGTGGGGGAAAGCAGTTGAGTTCTGCAGGAGATAGGGGTAGGCATTACCAACACTTGGTTTAGACACCACAAAAGACGCCGGTGTACATGGAAAATACCAGGTGACTTAGATAGGTATCAACTAGATTATATCCTGGTTAGACATAGGTTTAGGAACAGTGTGATAAACTCTCACAGCTTCCCGGGAGCGGATGAGGACTCTGACCACAATTTAGTTGTAATGAAATGTAGCGTCCGTTTCAAAAAGATAAGACAGGGGTGGCGGGTTAGAAAATGGAATGTAGAAGCATTAAACGGATTGAAAAGGAAGGAATACAAACATTAGAGGTAGAGGAAATTATGGAAGATGGTAAAGGGCTATATACTATCGAAGAAAATTGGGAAAGTATCAAGAAAGGGTTGTCTAAAGCCGTAAAAGACACCATTGGAACCATTAACGCTAAGAGGACTAGGAAAACATCGATAGCGGATGAGATGATTACAAGAATTAATGAGTGCGGAAAATAGAAGAATGTCAATAAAGAGTTAGGCAAAATGAAGTACCAAGAATTGAACAATAAAATGTGGCGCGCCACAAATAAAGCAAAAGGAGCATGGTGGAGGACGCAGGGCGAGAATATGGAAAGTCTCCAGAGGAAGAGCGAAATCAGTCCGCTGTACAGCAAAGTTAAATCTTTATCGGGAAGTAAGGGAAGATCTATGCTAACAGTTGAAGATAAGGCGGCTAACGTAATAGTTGACACAGGAAAGATCCAAGAGAGATGGAAGGAGTATATACAAGAACTGTTCAGTAAAGAACTTCGACCAACAAAGTTATATATTGAAAAAGAATATGACGTAGAGGAAGATAGCTTAGGTCCAGGCATACTAGACGATGAGATAGAAAGGGCATTAAGGGAGATGAAACTAAATAATGCCGTTGGGTGGATAACATCCCCGTGGAACTTTTAAAATGCTTAGGAAAGTGTGGGAGGAAGAGGCTATATGGGCTGATCCGTAGTACTCGTATTTATGAGGAGGAAATCTGGCCGGAAGACTTTGTGAGATCAGTTTTAGTTCCTATTCCGAAAAACGTCAAGGCTACATCATGTGAGGACAAGAGGACAATAAGTTTGATATCCCACGCAGCTAAAGTTGTTCTCAAGATCATAAACAAAAGGATAGAGAGTAGGGCAAATGATTACTTAGGGGATGATCAGTTTGGGTTTAGGAAGGGGAGAGGCACGCGTGATGCCATTGCAGTAATGAGATTATTAATCGAGAGGAATATAGAACACAACCAGGAGGTATTTGCCTGTTTCGTAGGTTTCGAAAAAGCGTTTGATAGGGTGAATTGGGAAAAACTAATGAGTATATTGCAGAAAATAGGAATAGATTGGAGGGAAAGGAGGCTAATCCGCAACCTGTACGTGTCTCAGACTGCTCAGGTGTTGGTGGGAAACGGGGGGTCCGGATGGGCAGTGTTAGGAAGAGGTGCAAGGCAGGGTTGCCCATTAAAACTGTTGCTCTTCAACCTGTATGCAGAGGAAATATTAAAGATGCATGGGAAGAACTGGAGGTAGGAATGAAAGTGGGTGGGGAATTCGTAAAATCAGTTAGGTTCGCTGATGACCAAGCTTTAGTTTGTCAGTCAGCCAAGGGGTGGCAAGCATTGCTTAGTGAATTGAAATTCAGTGCGAGAGTAATGGGATGAGAATCAATATTAATAAAACAAAGGTAATGCGATTTACCAGAAAGAAAAAGGCTAAGATTAACATTAAAATAGGGGGGGAAAAACTAGAGCCAGTATAACAGTTTACGTATCTCGGAAGTGTTTTTGACCTACTTGGTCAAAGTAGTAGGGACGCAAGGAGAAGAATTGCGCTGGGCAAAGAGGCTTTCACAAAGAGGAGGGAGTTTACGAGGGGGACGTTGAGTAAGGATATTAAGAAAACACTCGTAAAAACTTTGATATGGAGCGTAGCTATGTACGGCGCGGAAACGTGGTCATTAATGCAGGAGGATAGACGTAGACTGGAGGCTTTTGAAATGTGGGTGTGGAGAAGAATAGAGAAGGTGAAATGGACCGAGAAGGAAACAAATCAGGAAGTACTTGGTATGGTGGGCGAAGAGAAGGGTTTGTTGGGAGCAATCCCATAGAGGCAGGAAAAGTAGATGAAGGGGGTATTGACCGGCAGTGGGATATTGAAGACTGTAATTGAGGGGAGATTGTTAGGCATGCGAGGAAGGGGAAGGAGCGGGATAGGGATGTTGGACGGGATGAAGGGAGGAAGAAAATACTCAGAGCTGAAGAGTGACCTGATGTAGTGTAGGATGTTGTGTTTTGCTTAGGGTCATAAATTTATTTAATTGGTAATTATATCCATCCAAAAAGACTAACTTAACCGGTTGATTTCCTAATAATAATTATAATTCATTTTATTAATAATATTTTTTTTAATCGTATAAATAAGAAACATGTACAGTAACTTAAGCTGATTGAGGAGTAAATTAAATGTGAACCTTTCCAAAAAATATAAAACGTTTCGACGATTCCATCATCTATGCTTCGGAAAAAGCATAAAATGAAAAAACACATTGGGCAACCTAATGAAAAAATTATATATTACCAATGAGAAGAAATGTGACTTGGTTACATCATGCCATTGGCTGAAAGTTTAAATCAGTCGAATGAATACATAAAAAAAATACTCTGGCCTGTTTTGACTGTGCACTCCGTTTCTTTGCTATTCAAAAGTTCAAGATATATCATTTCCTTTATTGTTCTCGGACCCCATTCAAGTCTCATATCAGCCAGTTAAACAAGCAAATGTTCCAAATGTTGAATTCTAGCTCTCAATTCTATCGCATGCCATTCCTACAAGATAATTTCGCGTAGTGATGCTTATTGTATTGAATTACGAGAATATAGGTTTTCGCCTGTAAATGCATAGCCATAATTCATCTAAATTGGGTAGTCAGGATCACATATTTCTTTTATCTTCATACATGATATTACATACATGCATCGTATTATTAATTTTTAGCATGATAATCAATCAGTCGTCATTGCCATGAAAAAAATCCTAGCAACCAAACGGCCGTTTTCCGTGTTCTCTTTTCAGAAATTCACATGCCGCCTTCGATTGACATCAAAAGCTGATTGGTTTAGTACCAATAACAATACCCTTTCATTAACTAAGAAATATTGGAACATAATTAGCCATTCCGTCACTTTATAACCGATCTAAAGTGTACAAAATACCGGAGGGCGCTCACTTTTCCCTTGGCAACACCAAAGAAGGAGATTACCACGCCTGGCGAGTGCGGTGATGCCTACAAGTACGCAAAAGGGGTACTTAAAGGGTCATTTACGATCCGAGGTCGTGGGGGACTCCCATAACCGTTCCCATTTGGCCGCATGTGGCGGCGCGGGTGAGCCAGGAGACAACTTCCCCTCCGCGTTACCACCCACCCATCCTCGGGATCGAGTGAGCACTCTTCTTAATAGGGAGCGCTACGGGGAGTTCGCTCCCCATGGTGCGGCGCGGATCCTCCGGCGTTCGGAGGGGACCAGGTCGGCCAACTGCTCTTATCCAGCGGGATGGGATTGATGGCCGCCGTGGTGAAGTGGAGAAATATGAACCATGGAAAGGTTTGGGAATGGTTTTAGTCTTGGATGAGATTCTGCCATCCTATTGAGATGATGTGAATCTTGGATAATTGAGTGTGCCTGCTGCGAAAAAGAAATATTCTCGAATAGATCGGGGATCGAGATGGTGCGGTGGCTACCGTACTGGCTTCTCACCCAGAGGTCGCGGGTTCAAATCCCGGCGGTGCTGAATATTTTTCAGAGGTATCTCGATCCCTACTTGAGATGCTTTGTGGAGGGCACTTTGAGTGAGTACGCATCCGTCGAATAGGACGTTAAACTGCGGACCCCTTGGCGCCTTTCGTAAAGAGTAGGCTAATGCCGACACCGGGTTTCTATCCACCCTTCACCCTTTCCTGTCAATCCCCTATGGCGAAAATGACCTCAGCTGTTGGTCGCCGCCCCTAAAAACTACTACTTCGAATAGATCTCATGAGGCATCTGGTTCTACGTGGGAAATGCAACGGTGCGATTGAAACAAGAAAATCAATTGCAGGAAACATTACCTTATAGAAAAGGCAATCCTTATTAATTTACGTAAAACTATGGGACAGCATTTTAACTACTAATATTAGTTCTCTTAATTGAAAAACATGTAATATAAACTTAAACAAGGTGGGAGTGAATCTACGGAAACCTACCCTCTCCATAAGTATCGGCGTTAATTCTGCGGTCTGTGGGTTTTACCAACGGATAAAGAGTCTAGGTTTATGGGGATTTGTTGACTGCAACTGGAACAAAATCACCAACCTGCTGTTACAAAAAAGCTGCAGGGAATGATTATGTTTTCTGTGCCCAGAATGGGGAAGTTCATTGAAGCGTAAAAACGTTGACTAGGTTGGTGGAAGGAAAAATTGCGCGTAGTATCTCTTTAAAAACCACGTGGACGGTGCATATTTTGTGACACATATTATGAGAAATTTCAAAGAGAAACACGTAGCCAAACAAATCTCCATGAATCTAAACAATTTCTACTTTTAAATGATGACACTTGGTAATTTTCGATGCTTAAAACGTTCAGCATGCCATACTTCCGAACTGCAGCTAAAACCCAACTACGGCGAATTCATATTTGGTGTAGTGCTACATTCAGTGTCAATCAGTTTTTAGTTATATTACCATGGTCAATGTTCTATCTTAGGTACGTGCTCGTTCTCTTAATGTAATAAATTTGCTAGACATCGAAAAAGATTTTTTGTTATTATGTTACTGTAATTTAAAAGGAAGTGGCTATTTTTGGCGTTTAATTCTTTTTTTCAAGGGAATTGTAAGACGATGTATTTTCACCTCATTTATACCACATCACATTCATACAATTTCTATTTGGCCAATTTCCTTCAACTAGCAATGCGTGCAATGAAAAGCTCTGTTCCTCTCCTTTATGGCATTATATGAATGCTTTCCCTACTATCCTTTCCTCGTGGAACCTCGTACATTTCTCCTTTGGGGAGTAGAAGAGCTTCCTATCGACATGTCATGGCCAAAGAATCGGGACAGTAGGTTGCGTTAACCCCCCCCCCCCTCAGACTTCTATTATATATAGGTTTCCTAAATATCGGTTAAGTACATCGGCCTGGCAATTCGAAGATCAGTGGTTCAAGTTCCAGTCTAGGAACCTATTTTCGCCTGTGATCTGCTCGATTCCACCTTCCTTAACATTCCTGTGTTTGTTTTTCAGATGTGTTCCAGTCCCTTTTCCTCATATCTATGTCCAAGCGGATTCGCCATCCGCCGTGTGTTCGCTATTTGACGGGTTTTCGAAATTTAATGTGTGTGTATATATATATATATATATATATATATATATCCTTCCCCGGACTACAACCTTGATGTGGTGGAAGGGCTTGTGCGTTCCGATGATCCCTAGAGCTGTGCTGGCGGGAGTAATAATAATTGCTCCTAATAGGGTCACCCATGCCAGATAGGTCGAAGGTTTGAAGCCAGACGAAAGGTAGTCCACGCAGCGTCTGTTCCTCAGTGAGGCGGCTGCAATGGCGTCTGACCCCAGTGGGGCGGCCAGTAAGTGATGGTGTCACGTTAAAAACACTATTGAGGAAGGCAACGAAAAACCACCTCAATTATCATTCCCAAGATAAATATGATGGACTATACAGATATTTTGAGTCCTGGCAACTACGGAGCCCAATCGGCCGTGTGTCGTGCCCGGCAGCGGGGGAGGCAAGGCTTCCGCGGTCGTCAGCCCACGAAACCCTTGCAAGGGAAAACCAGCAGCAGCAGGACAGAAGACGCAGGAGAAGAAGACCAAATTAGTTAGAATAGGAACGTGGAATGTTAGGACAGTGATGAGGACAGGGAAATTGGAGAATGTTAAGCGAGAAATGGAAAGGGGAAATGCAGATATTTAAGGTCTATGCGAGGTGAGATGGAAGGATAGCGGGGATTACTGGAGTGATAAGTATAGAATAAGATACAGCGGCGGGGACGAGAGCCAACGACGGAATGCCATAGTATTAAATGAAGAGGTAGGAAGAAGCGACAACATAGACCAGGTAACGGATACATTATTACTAGTAGAGATAAAAGCAGAACCGACGAACTTGGTTATTATTCAGGTATACATGCCATCCAGCAACCATAAGGAAGAAGAGGTTAATAGGATAAAGGATCAGTTAGAGGACATAATCTCGTGTGTTCCTACAGGGAAACATTTGATAGTTATGGGGGATTGGAATGCGACGGTAGGTGAAGGAAGAGATGGTGATGAGGTTGGGGACTACGGTTTAGGTACGAGGAATGACCGCGGGGAGAAAGCAGTTGAGTTCTTCAGGAGACAGGTGTTAGTCATCACCATAACTTGGTTTAGACACCACGAAAGACGCAGGTATACATGGAAACTGCCAGGTGACTCAGAAACATATGAGCTTAATTATATCCTGGTTAGACACGGGTTTAGGAACAGTGTGATAAATTCACACAGCTTCCCGGGAGCGGATGCGGACTCTGACCACAATTTAGCTGTCATGCAATGTAGCGTTCGTTTTAAAAAGATATGGCAAGGGCGGCGAGTTAGAAAATGGAATGTAGAAGCATTAAATTGTTTGAAAAGGAATGAATACAAACAGGCGGTAGAGAATATCATGGAGGATAGTAAAGAGCTAAGTACTATCGAAAACAAATGGGAAAGTATCAAGAAAGGGTTGTCTAAAGCTGCAAAAGACACTATTGAAGCCGTTAACGCTAAAAGGACAAGGAACCGTGGATCACGTATGAGATGATTACAAAGATGGATGAGCGGCGAAAATGGAAGAATATAAAAACCGAATTAGGCAAAATGAAGTACAAAGAATTGAACAATAAATTGAGGCGGGCAACAAATAAAGCAAAAGAAGCTTGGTGTAGGACGCAGTGCGAGGATATGCAAAGTCTGCAAAGGAAGGGTGAAATCGATGCGCTGTACAGCAAACTTAAATCTTTATCGGGAAGTAAGATGGGAAGATCTATGCTAACATTTAGAGATAAGGCGGGTAAGGTAATAGTTGACACAGGAAAGATCCAAGAGAGATGGAAGGAGTTTATAGAAGAACTGTCTAGTAAAGAACTTCGACCAACAAAGTTGGACATTGAAAAAGAACATGACGTTGAGGAAGATAGCTTTGGTCCAGGCATACTAGACGATGAGATAGAAAGGGAATTAAGGGAGATGAAACTAAATAAGGCCGTGGGGGTGGATAACATTCCCGTGGAACTTTTAAAATGCTTAGGAAAATGTGTGAGGAAGTGGCTATATGGGCTGATTGGTAGTATTTATTAGGAAAGAATGTGGCCGGAAGACTTTGTGAGATCAGTTTTAGTTCCTATTCCGAAAAAAGTAATCGCTACATCATATGAGGACTACAGGACAATAAGTTTGACATCCCTCGGAAGTGGTTCTCAGGATCATAAACAAAAGCATAGAGTGTAGAGCAAATGATTACTTAGGGGATGATCAGTTTGGGTTTAGGAAGGGGAGAGGTACGCGTGATGCCATTGCAGTAATGAGACTATTAATCGAGAGGAATATAGAATACAAACAGGAGGTATTTGCCTGTTTCGTAGATTTCGAAAAAGCGTTTGATAGAGTGAATTGGGAAAAACTAATGAGTATATTGCAGAAAATAGGAATAGATTGGAGGGAAAGGAGGCTAATCCGCAACTTTTACATGTCTCAGACTGCTCAGGTGCGGAACGGGGAGTCCGGATGGGTAGTGTTAGGAAGATGCAAGGTAGGGTTGCCCATTATCACCGTTGCTGTTCAACCTGTATTCAGAGGAAATGATTTAAGTGGCATAGGAAGAACTGGAAGCAGGAATGAAAGTGGGCTGGGAAGTCTCAAAATCAGTTAGGTTCGCTGATGACCAAGCTTTAGTTTGTCAGTCAGCCAAGGGGTTGCAAGCATTGCTGAGTGAATTGGAAATTCATTGCGACAGATGTGAGATGAGGATCAATATTAGTAGAACAAAGGTTCAATTGTTTCTGGCTCAACCTTATGGAAATTCATTTTAAAGAAATTAAGAACACAAAGTAACTTTCCACTGTCCTTTATTAGCGTACAACCGGTTTCAACGCTCAAGCGTCATCATCAGGTACAAAATAAATCAGTCGCAGTTCCCTTATATACCAATCATGTACATGATTGGTATTTAAGTGTTGTATAGATGTTTTTGTATGATTTATTGTTAAATTGCTTTTGTTCGAGCAGCATGAAGATATTTAGAAAAGGCATATCGGATTAATATTTTATTCGGTACTTATTCAAATAAAAATGTTCTCTAAAACATCTTTCAACTCCATATTGCCAACAAGAGTTAGACTTCTATTTTAAAATTATACATTAAATTCAGCATTAAAATTCAAACCTAATATTCGGCTTCATTTGGGTATTTCAAAAAAATTTCATCAAGGTCGGTCCACTAATATTCCAGTTTTTTTTCTTCCACCTCAATGGAACTAAATATTTCATAGCTTCCTCGAATTCCTTTTATTGATTCAAGTGAAAATTGCCTCAAAACATAAGTTTTACGGTACCTGAAGTACCGTAGAACTTATGTTTTGAGGCAATTATCAGTGCATATTATTCTATGCTTCCAAAGCTCGGTTTTGGCTCACACAAAGATTTTCCGAATAGTCTGATATCAAAACAATTTTTCGGAAAATTGAATAGTGTTCGTTGCATATTTTATAAAATATCTTTAAGGTTCTATAGCTGTTTCGCCGCTCGATCCTCCATCAAAAATTTCCGGTCCATACCTCTGATGCTTCATTTAGCCGTCAAACGGCTGACACTCTTCTATCCAATTACCAAGTTTAATGGTGGACATTCCTTTACAACTACTGATTGAATTGCTGAATTGTGCCTGAGGTAATTAGCGCTACAATTGGTTTGTGACTGTAGCCTAATTGGTAGAATTTAGAAGGAGCGAGAGAAGTGTAGAGAGCGACATTGCGTTCAAATTGCTTACTTGTCAGTCATACTAAAAATTAACCAAACCCCGAGGCCGAGGATGCCCATATGCCTGCCCGCGAATCGAACCCGAATCTTCCACTTGGTAGTCTAACGCTTTATCCACTACCACGCCCCATTACCTGACAACCCGCAGAAGGAAGATGCTTATCCTTCTCCTCGACCCCTCCCAACCACAACCCTTTCATCATATATTAGTGTGGACTATGTACCAAGAGCTCTATGAATGTTATATGGATTTATAAGAATGCGAAACGTGTTGCCCAATTATAATATATCAGCCGGTTTCGTCAAGAACTGTTACGGTAAAACCAAAAGCGCTACAGAAAGGCCTCTGGAGTTGGGGTGGTAATAACTAGAAGAGAGACGATTCAATGCAAGAATAAAATTACTAAATAAATTCAGATCTGCATGTTTCAGCGCCGAGCTATCGCAAATTATTCGCACTTTGACATGCATTGGTCGCTTGGACCATGAATATACAATTCAGGAAATGGATGCCAGAACCAGCCGCCTCAAGGACTCCTTTTTTCCACGGACAATACGGGATAACAACTGCATGGTTATAGACAGCAAAAATTCCACTTGCCACCCTCAGCGTCTAGGGAATTATTAATTCTACTGAAAGTCATGCACTTTCACTAAAATCGCGTGTTTTATTGTCAAAACCCTTCCCGCATGACCATGTGGGACTTCCGTTAAAGAATGTAGTTCTCGTGAAACTGTTCCTGGCCCTATTTTGTTTCTTATCGGGTTTCTCTTTCCATTCCTCGTTTCTCTCTCTGTTAGGGCGGGGGGACTGCCTGCCTGCTGCGGGCCGTGCGTGGCATTCGTAGTAGTAGTTTTGAGGGGAGGCGACCGACAGCTGAGGTCATTTGCGCCATAGGGGATGGACAGGAAAGGATGAAGGGTGGAGAGAAACCCGGCGTCGGCATTAGCCTGCTCTTTACGAAAGGCGCCAAGGGGTCCGCAGTTTAACGTCCCATCCGACGGACGGCGTACTAACTCAAAGTGCCCTCCACAAAGCACCTCAAGTAGGGATCGAGATACCTCTGAAAAATATTCAACACCGCCGGGATTTGAACCCGCGCCCTCAGGGTGGGAAGCCAGTACGTTAGCCCCCGCACCATCTCGATCCCCGCGTGGCATTCCCTGCCTGTTTTGCGGGACGAAGGCTATGAGTTGCACGTCCATGTGATCTTAGAGTAACCCTTTTACCTAGATCTGCTTACTGTCCCGCAAGCCGCCGCAAGGCCGTGTGGCGGCGAGTGTTAGGTCACCACCAGAAATTAAAAAAAATAACCGTATGCAAAAGCCACAAGTTTATAAAATCCACAAAAAAACATGTATATATTCATGCAAAAACCCTTAGAGCCCACACGAATGCTAACACACGAACTACCAACCAATATACACATGCACCTACCTGATTATTCAACAGATTCAGGTAAGATGTGGTGGAAGTTCGACATTATGAGAAAAACAAAATTTGCAAATTTGCAGGTAGAATGTGCAAGGTCTTGTACCTTGTATCTGAAGTCTCGCGGATTTAGGCTGGGAGCTATTTGAGATACGAAGAGAACAAGCGAGGCAAGTCTTACCAGCCTATTTCAATCAAGTGGCTCCCAGCCCATTTCTCCTAAATAGCCTATCACACTTGTTTTCTTATTATAACAACTTTTCTCGAATATGGTGGTTTTTTTGGACTTTATCTAATTCTTGCTTTAAAAATATTTAAAGAGAAGACTAAAATGGAGTTAATGTCCTTTTAATTGATTTAAGTTTTAAATTTTAGCCTTTTTCATTTTCTTGTGCAACTTCAGCCTTTTCTTAGTTTACCATATTTTAATTTGGTAGCCTTTGTATTCATGGGTTAATATTTCCATTAATAATCCTTTCCAATCAATCTTAAATAATGTAAACTTGGGGTAAATTTGGGTTTCTTTAAATAAAGGCAGTGGAAGGCTGGACATCACTTAGTTCCCTATTCTTCTGGGATAAGCGGCTTCATTGGAACTTGTTTATGAATACAGTCGCAAGAAAATTACTAAAATAAATACTTTAATGCAGGATGAATTTTGATAGCTCCAATTGATATGACTGTAATAATTACGACAACACGTTCTAAGTAAAACATATACTGTCAAACTGCATTAAGGGCCATAATAATATGCACTACGATTAATATTTAGAAGTAAAATTGGTAGAAAATTATACAGGGTGGCTCGGAAGAGAATTCGTATTTATAAAAAAAAATCAAATCAATTCCTTGAAAAGAGTGATGACATCTAGCTATTTGCGAAACATATGCAAAACACGAAGTATGAGCGCAATTTAAAGCCGCAGATCCACCACTTTTGAGATAAAATGATAATTGGTGGTCATATAAGTCTGTTATCGACATAGAGAGAAATATTATTACTCCATATTGGATGTTTATTTGTGTGGGACTATATCTATGCGTAAGCTCCTCATTTCTATTCTATTTCCAACCTGAATACCTCTTGGCTCCCCATGGCGATCTCTACCCAACTTAAAACCGAGCGTCAATACCCACCATGCTTACTGTGATGATATTTCCTGTCAAAATAAGTCAACGCCTGCACAGTTCCTCGTAACTCGCCTCTCTTTCCTTTTAACTAAATAAAATCGGGACTGATGATCCAGCGTGGCGCATTATTTTGTGATAATTATTGATTCAAATATTTGAAACGTAAATTTGTATTTTCTACTCCTACAATGTAGGTACGTGCATCAAAGCGTTGTGCTTCTACGAGCCTAATGCAAGTACGAAGTTGCATTTTTTGGAAATCCCTTAACTCTGTTCGTTTCTGCCCAAAGAGGTTTTTCATCATTACTATGCTATTTATTTGCACCCGGATTTTATAGAAATGCCCTGTGAGTACATTCAGAAGCGACTTTCTAATAAATAACGCATGCTAAACAGTGTATTTATGAGACCTTTCCTCAACGTCTTTTTCAAGCTAAACAAGTCTACCACTTCTCATTAGGAAGGGTTGACCTTACTTCTGGTTTAATATTTTGGATAGGTATACCTCTAAAATGCTTATACTTTAAGGCTGCATTATTATTTGGATAATTAATGTTTTCATCAAGGGCATCGCCATTGTAAAAATAATCGGAAGTACAAGCAGTGCGATATAATGGATACTATAAACTCGGGGAATACATGGCATGTAAAAATGTTCGAAATTATAAGTCAGCTTCTTCAGTCAACGAGGAAAACGTTGGTCTCGCATGCTAATGCTATAAAAAATGGATAATTCCGTTCATTTCAAAAGTTTGTCGGAAATTAATTTTCCTTTTATGCATGTAGTATAATGTCTGCTCGATTGATTCACTTTGTCCTGTTTCCACGTAATTCGTTCGACGCATTCGCCCCCCCCCCAAGTGCTCAACACGCCCACCTGTGCGGCTCGCTCACATACTCATTCCGGGACGAACCAAAGCCCTGCCCGATTGGTGCGGCTCATCGAAGCGGCCGAATGGCATTCACTTACCTCTCAGCTCCCACTCCCAATCCTCCTCCAACGACCCCCTCCTTCAACATCCACGTGGCCTGCTCGCGCGCACCACGGGGCTTCCGTTTATTAGCCACCATTACGCTGCCATTTTTCAGGGTGCTGAAGAAACTTTAAATGTCCACACTTGCGGGATGTGTCGGCGGGGGCTGGTGGGGAATTTTCCCGCTCCTTTCTCTCTCAAAGCCAGCCTGTCCCGCCTCTAACCGCTGACATATGTGCCCTTCTGCCAGCTTCAATTTTACCTCTAAGCTCCCTCAAAACACACTAAAACTCCTCTCCGTTCCGATCTTGTTCCTTTCATTCACTTCCCTCTACCCACTCTCTTTGTACAACTACCTACAAATATACCTGATGTCTGCATTTTTTAATATTGTTCCGACTTCTGCATGAAATGTTTTTAATATTTATAAAGTGACTCTGGCTTTTTACTATTATGATTTGTGATTTTTCGGGGAAAGAATGAGTATTTGTGTCTCTCTGTACTGGAATCTGTCTCCCTTATTTTATCTTTGTGGTCTGATCTACCTAAGTAGTGTGGGGCCATAATAATTTATTTAGTGCCATCGTTAAACTCGTTTGTTCTGAGCCTTTCTGAAAGCCTAAGTCTCGCTTCTTCTCTTAGTACTTCAAGTGGCTCCTGGCCTAAATCTCTTAAGCGACCTGTCACACTTTTGTTCTTATCATAACAATTTTAAACGAATCTGGCGGATTTTCTGAGGACTCTATCTAATTACTTTTGCAACATTGTCTCCCAAGGATCCCAAATACTAGTGGCATATTACAAATGAGGTCTAACTGGAGCAAAATAAATCGTTTCTTTAACTTTCTCATTGCATTACCCCACCACCCGTTTAATGAAGCCGAGTTTCTTTAAAGCGGATGCGCATATTGCCCTGATATGTGCTCCCCATGAAAGGCTTGGTGTTAAAACTACCCCCAAATATATAACTTGATTGGCCGTAGTTAGCATTGAGCTCTCTATTTCATAGTTTATGTCCTATTCGCCACTTGTTTTGTTCCCAAATTTCAAAACTGCGCATTTATCTATATTAAGTGTTAATCCCAATTTATTGCACCATCCGAGATAGTGTCTAAGTCTCTAGAGAGAAGCTCGATATCCAGTTCGCTCCTTATTTCCCAGTATACCACCGTGTCGTCAGCAATTAATCTTAGATTGCTACTAACGTGTGAGCTTAAGTCATTTGTGCATATTAAGAATAGAAGTGGCCCAATAGCACTTCCCTGGGGGACGCCCGAAGTTACTACTTTATCCATTGAGCACAACTCATACAATACTAATCCCTCTTGAAAATGATTTATTATGATGAGAAACCCTACACACTATGTGGCAAAGGTATTGTAAATGTCAGGTTTTTTTAATTTACCTAAACGGTAGAGAGAAATCAAGTGGAAATTATTTCACCGCATTTAATTCTTGAACAGAACAGCACCAGAACCGGAGTATTCACTAAAGAAATCATTTTGATGATTAAGTTTTCAAGAAAATCTGATGAAGGCCATATTTCTATTAAAAACCATGGCGTGAGACGTTTAATCCACAATACGGCCTACTGCTCACCAGAATATTCACTGTATGATGCAAAAATGTAACAGATATTTACAGCTAACTATTCGAGAGTCAGCCAAGGTATATTTTCTTATATGGTGCATCTAACGCCATTAATACTGATGTTTTGATTCCCTTTGCAGGTGGGTGACATGTGCTGTCATTAGTATATACATGTACACGGTTTGAAGTAGTCCAGGGGTAGGGAGTTGGCGCCGGAGGGCCCGGTTCTATAGACATTCCGCGACAGGGAAATAAACTGACCCCCTACTCTCGTGAATTTGACAGGCAGTCGAGCATAGTGCTGGGTGAACTCTGCAATCACCTACCAAACCACCTTCTAGTTGATTGATTGTTTGAACAAACTGCCTATGGCGTATTTCTATTGATCATTAGGAACGGGCCAGTGCACTTCTTTGTATAATCTCTGTATCCACACAAGGCTATATATATCGTTCAAAAAGTAAACCTTTTCCCAGAGGGTAAGTTGTGGAAAAGGTTTGCCTTGTCCTCAAGAGAGATGGGGCGGGGAAGTGACCCCCAACGGCCTCACACGAGATTCGTCACCGTCGGGGCCGAAACCCTCGGCCGCCACGACCCACGCCGGCGACAATGTTCGCCGCTTCGCCCGCGTGAGAGGTTGGCCATGGGGTATTGCCATAGTGAGGGCAAGGGCTTTCCAAGGTGCCACTTCGCCTAGCCCACCCCAGATCGCCAGCCTTTCCCCCAGAGGTCGCCGCTCGTACTCGTCCGCGGCCCATCGATTGCCCCCTCCCCATTGCTCCTCCACATCCGATTGAAAGTGTGCTTCTCTAAGAGACTTTCACCACCATCTAATTCACCGTGAGAGAGAAATTCCTCGATAAATATAGCTATTTCTTTTCATGGTTAACGTTTTTTCATGTGTTAAGATGCATTTGCATGAAAGGGTGAACAGTTTATGACTATTATGCCACTTTAGGTTTTCCAATTAAAGCGATCAGTTCTCAGAAATGGAACGCCTTCCCGGAGGGAATTTTTTACTGACCTTAATAACTTTTTCCTTTTCAACATGGGTAACAAAATCAAGGATTGATAATCAGCAGCCCTCCCAATTGTCCTGTTTACAACTGATCATTCCACTCCCTCATAGCACCTTGCACCTGCATTCCCTATTGCATGTTTCCTAATAGTTAATCCCTCTACATTTTATCTTCCTTCGTAGTAATCCATTGCTCACATTGCAATTTCAGGTCTAAGGCAATGGGAAATTTTCAAAATTCTATATTCTTAACCTTCTGTGTTTGTCTTAAGGACTACATTTTTCCTTTATGAATAATTGATCTACGTAAACAAACCTCCTTCCAATTGCATCATTTGGTATTTTTATTCAAATTATTGATCCGAATCATTTTTAATAAGATACTTCAAATTAACGAAAAAAGGCACGTATCTAAAGTTGTAACAGGCACTTATCACAGTGTATCATAAATATGAAGGACGCTTCTAACTAAAAAGCATAACTCTGAAATTGAAATTATAGCATATAATTCTCACCGTAAGCTTAATTAACTCACATTCAGTCAAAAACAGGAATATTTCTCATGTTCATGCGCTCTTCGAGGATTACTGTCATTAAATGAGTGAATATTCAACGCTTGCGTCTAATAGCACTCAAATGGCAATTTACGAATTTATGTATAATACATTATTGATACCAAGAAAATAACATAAATGTGTATAACGTTCACCATTTTACCAATAATTATTTAGAAAAAGCAACTGTTTAAAAGGCTACGAGAGAATCGTGTTGAGATTTTGCAAAATTGTATATTCATCTCAGGAGCGTTGAATGAAAAATCCTGGAATTGAAGAAGGTGACATTCCGTAGTTATTAGGAGGCAGTCAATACTGAGACGGTTCTTCGGAAAATAGAAGACAGATGTTTGGTTAAACAAGCTACAGATGGTTTTTCCTTTCAATAGAAAACGATAATGTTTATGATCAACATTTCACACTCTTGTCTCTTGCGAATAACAAATAAAAGTTCCTAAATTTCATGTTTTTGAAGACGGTTCTTAGTACTTATAAAAATACGTAGTATTAGCTAGCATTTTTAGCAAGATATTAAGAAATATATTCCTACTAATGCAATTTTTCTTCAAATATATAATTTCAATCGCATTTTCAAATAAATAATGCCAAAATACACATAATTAAGCTGTCTAGTAGCCTTTTTCTATTTCTATCAGGGACAATAATGTGGTAGAAAAATTAAAAGATATTTCTAAGAAAAGGCCTCACCTAAAATTATTTAAGAATTATGAAAAATAACTAAATAAATATATTGATTAGCACAGAAATGAAATTTACGTTTTTTTAGATTTGTAAATAAGTAAGTAGACGACGCATGACTCAATTTCTGCGCGTTTACTTAAATTACATAAGTAATTACGTTGGTAAATATTAAATTAGGTTAATAACCCAATTTTTTTCTACAGCCAAGAGTGAATGACGCAGATACCAAAGTGGGAGTATACCAAGTGCTACAGCGTCAGATACTATACTATTAAAATATATAAAAATTTGGCTCAAAATTTTCAATTCTGTTTTGAGAGAAATATCCATGTCTGTTCGGAATTATTGAAAGTTGGCTTCCAGTAATGACAATTGGCTCTAGGAATGAAAATAAATAAAATAAATGATAACCTATGAATTCCCGAGAATTTCATAGGTTATAATTTTCAAATAATTCAAAAATAATGGGACATTAATATCAATCTTAATTCTACATTTCCCTTCTATTTATTTTTTATCTCATCAGATATTTTTGCCTCACCTGGTTCCCGGCGTTTTCGTAAAAATGACGAAGCAGCTACTCCAGCGGTAAGATTGATTAAAAGTTGTTTATCCACTTTTTCAAGTATTACTCATTCTTCATTTTGGTTGAATTGAAGAGAAAAGCTCATGTGTATGTATAGATGAATATATTTAAAAGAATAAATTAAGAAAGCACTATTCTTCTTAAAAATAATCAAGGCATGAAACCTTTGGTTTTATAGCCTACGAGCCGATGTTTTTCCATTGAATGTTTTCTTATTGCCTTCTTATTTTGCACTGAATCAGTTGCATGTCCGAGAAATCAAATGGTAGCAGATTTTAAGTTTTGGTCATAATTAATTTTGAAAAATTTCCTTGTGGTTTCCGTGCCTTCATAAGGCCGAGTAAACCCCCGGTCACTTAATTTTTGCATTTATTCAGATATTAGAAATATTTTAGAACGAAACGTGAGTTTATCCACCACTGTGTACGATGTCTATCCTATTAATACACGAACTGGTGTCATCTTGCGGCCATGGCTATAGCCCCGCCAACTATGTTTGATTCTGTTATCTTTGTTTTTACTGTTTGTGGAAAATCAAAATTGACGAAGTAACGGAGCAATGACTCATCACCAGGTGTTTTGGTGAAGAGCGGTAAAAGTTATCAAGAAATTACTGAAATTTTGAAAACAGTTTACTGTGAAAATGCTCTGAAGAAAATTTCCGTTTGGTGAGAAAGGCGCGTGTTGATAGTGGACCGTTCGGCCCGATCAGCTCCGTGCCACCGATGGGGGATTAAGGGAGATGAACATTTTTCGTGATCGTTTAGAGAGAAGCTTTCTAAATATTTTTCAGGCGGTTACTTTTCCTCGTCCCTGGCCAACCTATTTCACTAATACACAACCGCATAGGGCGTCCCAAAGCGTCTTGTCTTCCACGAAAGCTGTTCAATCTCTTTCGCGGCCACGCCTCGGCGATTCCTACACTGCTCTCTCATCGCCTCTCCAAATGAGTCCGGCCACGTGGCCCTCGGCCTCCCTGAGATCCCTCCCCGTTCCTCCGCTGCTCTCCGGCACAAAATAGTGGTAGGTCTTCACCAAAACATAATACTGGGACATATCTTCGTCTATGCAAACATGATCAGATGCTAAGTTTCGAGCTAAGAGAGCATCAGAACGGCCTCAACCCGAGATTTTAGAAAACCGAATTTAACCATCAACATTTTGCTGCTGTGAATTTTTATGCATTATTGTTGGCAAAAGAGCAACTAACGCAGGGTCATAAAGTTTTGAGACTGATTGCATCTAAATTTTTGCAATCCAGAATATTTTGATGAGAAACAATTTTAAATCCCTATATTTTTAATTCAGACCAATTGAAATTTCCTGTCTGTATTTACGTTTTGAAGGTTTAGTTTTCCTGTAAATTTAAACTGAAATGGCTCCCTTCAGGCTTTTCATACTATTAAAATTTGTACAGGATAAGGGGTACAGGTTTTAATACATCTTTTTGCCAATTTTCAAGTGCATTTCTGTTTGCCATAAAGGAAAAAATATAAAATGTATTCTCCCATCGTTTGACTGAAAGGGCATTAATTTCGCCGACTGTATTTATTTTTCACATATTGTTTCAGTTGTAGCAGCTGTTTTGGATATAGAGTAATTCAAGAAGCATTCATGGACAGGTACCTCTACGATGGAGTATAGTAAACCTTTAATTGTTCAAGAAAAATAATTGAGATAAAAACTTTATTTTTATTTATTATCCTCAAGACTTCTCTACATAGTCACCATCCAGAGTTGTGAATATCTCCCAGGGTTTCTCAACTTTTCGAATGCCCTCATCTCAGCAGTTTGCAGCCGTAGTTTGTGTCAAAAACTAGTTTTCTACCTTTAGAGTAACATTATTTTGAGTTCCGAGAACAAGAAAGAATCCCTTAGGGCGAGATAGGGAGAGATTTTTATAAAGGTGTAATATATTCGCAATTTTTAATCATGCTCTACGCAATGTGCATCTATGAAACTAGTCGATTCAGACTTTCAGTGATGGCTCCCGTGTTTGGATGCGCAAAGACTGGTTTGTTTATTTAAACGTTATCTCAGGCTAGAGAGTGCATATACCACCAAAGCTCGAGCTAGTTTCAAGAGCAAGTAAATAGGGAGATTTTTTTAGCTAATCTAAAGAATGCAATTAGTTTCAATCAATTTTTTTTCCTCGCAACATAACGATGAAATGATTCCCTATTTGAACAAAAATAGTTAAATAGACATGTCATTTTGGAGCTGGGTGTGTAAACTATTTGGCTACAGACTGGATGGCCCACGGTGATATCCACACAAACCTTCTGAACACCCCAGCCTGGCACAAAATGTGTAATTTACCTATTTCAGAATGAAACAACTGAAGCCACAGGAATAACAGATAGGTTTTGGTTGCAAATAAAAATTTCCTGATTGAACTGTGGCCAATGTTCATTGCCGAGATGAAGGAAACCAATAACTTTACTTTTTCAAAATCTACTTTTACCGACGTCATTATGTTTTAAGATTTGTTGTCATTTTCTGTCTGATGTTTCACGTTCATTGAACTGATATGCCAAAAACTCCTATCCATCAGTTGAGAAATATTTTAGTTCTTCCATAAACTACATTTCTAAAGCTAAATTTATTTCATAATTACGATGAAAATGAAATTTTAAAAATAATGCTCCTTTTAAAATAGAAAAATTCACTTGGCATTGAAACTAACGTAAAAAAGGGCTAACTGAAACAAATTGGCTGTTGAGAGTTAAATTTCGAAGCTGCCCTTCCGTATGCAAAAAAATTCTCCATAGTATTGTACACTTATTTATTAAAAAGCGGATAATGTGAGCATAGGGTAGGAGTTAACTGATATCAAATTTGAAGGCAAGAATTTTTAAATTTAGGATAAAAGTGTAAGGGAGTAATTTATATTTAAGACAGATTTTCCTGTCTTATGACTCTTTAAAATTGCAAAACAACATTTCCCAGATGAAACAATCAAGTAAAACGAAATGGCTTATTATAATTTCTACTCCTTGGGAAAATGCCTGTTCATCAAATTGAAAGGCTATTAGAGTATGAGTGCAGTTTTGATCGAATTCTGTATTGAATCTGCACAGAATATAGCCGTGTAGATAGATAATAAACATTCCTCATGCAATTAATAAAACTAGAGTGTTGTCATACATGTTTGAAATCGAGATACTTAGAAGTTGGGTTTAAGTTCTTCCAGTTACGGATTAGAGATTAAAAAGTTTTTTTCCAGTAAAGGACCCATGCCTGAAAGTATTTATATAACATCTGGCAAAGATTATTTTTTCCACAAACCCTGCCCCCTCAGCAGTATAATTAAAAAATACTGAACTATCCGTTATTCGTATTGTTGATTACTAATATTGGGTCCTAAGTTTAATAAGGAGCATAAACAAAAGGATAGAGAGTAGGGCAAATGATTACTTAGAGGATGATCAGTTAGGGTTTAGGAAGGGGAGAGGTACACGTGATGCCATTGCAGTAATGAGATTATTAATCGAGAGGAATATAGAACACAACCAGGAGGTATTTGCCTTTTAAGTAGATTTCGAAAAAGCGTTTGATAAAGTAAATTGGGAAAAACTAATGAGTATATTACAGAAAACAGAAATAGATTGGAGGGAAAGGAGGCTAATCCGCAACCTGGACATGTCTCAGACTGCTCACGATCGAGTGTGGAACGGGGAGTCCGGATGGGCAGTGTTAGGAAGAGGTGTAAGGCAGGGGTGCCCATTATCACCGTTGCTGTTCAACCTGTAAGCAGAGGAAATGATCAAAGAGGCATGGGAAGAACTGGAGGTAGGAATGAAAGTGGGCGGGGAATTCGTAAAATCAGTTCGGTTTGCTGATGACCAAGCTTTAGTTTGTCAGTCAGCCAAGGGGTGGCAAGCATTGCTGAGTGAATTGGAAATTCAGTGCGACAGCAATGGGATGAGAATCAATATTAAGAAAACAAAGGTTATGCGATTTTATAGAAAGAAAAAGGCTAAACTAAACATTAAAATAGGAGGGCAAAAACTAGAGCAGGTAGAACAGTTTACGTATCTCGGTTGTGTTTTGCACCAACACGGTCAAAGTAGTAGCGACGTAAGGAGAAGAATTGCGCCAGGCAAAGAGGCCTTCACAAGGAGGAGGGAGTTGATGACAGGGACGTTGAGTATGGATATTAAAAAAAGACTCGTAAAATCTTTGATATGGAGCGTAGCTATGTATGGTGCGGAAACGTGGTCATTGAAGCAGGAGGATAGACGTAGATTGGAGGCTTTTGAAATGTGGGAGTGGAGAAGAATGGAGAAGATTAAATGAACGGAGAAGAAAACAAATGAGGAAGTACTTGGTATGGTGGGCGAAGGGAGGGGTTTGTTGGGGGAAATCCTATGGAGGCAGGAAAAGTGGATGAAGGGGGTGTTGACCGGCAGTGGGATGTTGAAGACTGTGATAGAGGGTAGAATGTTGGGCAAAAGAGGAAAGGGAAGGAACAGGATAGGGATGTTGGACGGGTTGAAGGGAGGAAGAAAGCACTCAGAGGTGAAGAGGGACCTGATATAGAGTAGGATGATGGATTTTGTTAGGAGTAATAATCGTTTTTCATTACAAAAGGATTTAAAAATAAATTTACAGCAAAGTCACTTTATTAAAGCAACACAGTTTTTAAGTATATGTATATATATATATATATATATATATATATATATATTTATATATATATATATATATATATATATATATATATATAAATTTAAAATACTGGTAAGTATCTTCTATGTAACCTTTGCAGGAATTCCTGAAATTTGGATATTTAAAATGATATTTAAGAAAAACGCCGACCCTGGTGGCGGCGGGGTAACGTCCTCGTCTGCCATTCCAAGGGTCGCGGGTTCGATTTCTGCCTGGGTAAGTTTTCCATCCGTTTAGGGCTTGGGTGTTTGTAATTGTGACCATTATTATCATCGTTAAAAGTTCAATGTAAAGGCTAAAATGTGCTGTTTTCGGACTAATACTGAATAAATAAATAAATAAACAGCATGCCAAGGTTTGAGCTAAAAAATTATTGAATTCAAGCAATCTTATTTTTTATTTTGTTTCAACGCTCCAAAGATATAAGCTCTCCTAGACTTCTCACATCTAACCTCACGAAAACGGCGAACCTTGAATTTATGAAAGTCGCGCACGTCAGAGTTCCCTGAGTGGGGAGGATTAGTCGGCTGGGCGATGCACTCACCACTGCCACCACCTTTTCCAAATCTCCCTCGATGCAATCTTGTCTTTCGCACCGCGGCGCAAACTTGATCTCCTATTTGCTAAACTCACCTTCGCCACAGAGTCAACGCTCAACATTGAAAATTGTTAAGGTCTAGCAGGATTGTGAGCACTCTCTCTTGCTAGAGTGTTCCTCAATTTCAATCAAGCTACAGATTCTAAAATGTAACCTTCGGTGAAGGGTGATCCAGGATATTACAAAAGAGATTTGAAGCAATTCTAGGAAAGTCAGTAAAATATTATTGCCGGATCCATTATCAGAGAGAAAAATTTGATAAATGAACTGATTACTATGTGAGAAAGTCTTAGATATAATCCCATTTCTTCGAATGCTTATCCGCTAAAGTAATTGCCGATAGTTGCAAAGCCTTTCCAAGTTTTCCGAAGCTCAAGTTACTTTGCCATTTCGTATGGTCAAATGTTTTGCCTGAAGGAGGCACTGCGTTAGTCACTTTTGTGACAGCGATTAACACAAAGCCTAATTTTTTACTTTCTTTCCTATGAACTAAGAATATTTAAAGAATATTTCGCAGTCTGCGTTTACTTTCGAAACACAGCTTTAAGTTCCTAAAACTATATCAATATCTGCACTCCGTATGAGGTGAAGAATTCATGAATGAAATTCTGAAAATGAAAAATATATTTTAACCTTCCATAAATTCGGATTTATATGCATAAACGACAAAATTATTTCCAATTATTTCCAATTCATATTAGGTAGTACCAATAGATGGTACAACGTTATTGTGTAATAAATTTTATTAAGTAAATATTTTAATAGTAATTACTAAAAACTACCAAAAATTAGACTTACTCTGTAAGTTATGCATCATGCAATCTGAAAAATATTTAGTCGGTTTGGTGTTCATGCTTGTTTACAACATCTGCCATGAATTGGAATCAGGAGGTCTGTAAAATTATTTCCCCAATATGCCTCTGTCGTCGTAGTCCTTTACTTTGTATCAAACGCTTTTCATGCCATTTTCGTCGTATTCCTGACGTTGGCTAATGATTTGTTAGTTTACAGCAGTTGATGCTATCCCAACATGTTCATGAGGCCTGTCCTTTCTGTAAATCGAGAAGCCGTAGGGGAGAAAACTTACTGCTAGCTATTTCTGCCGCAAGCCGACTCCGTTCGAACTAATACGAAATAATAATATAATATGTCTATTTTATGACATAATATGTCGGTACTAAAAAGAAAGACTCGTACTTTTCCACAGATTTGGAATCTGTGCAAATCTGTGGAAAAGTACGAGTCTTTCTTTTTAATATGGATGTTAAATACTTCCACGAAGTGAAGCCTGAAACGGTAGAATATATAATATGTCGGTTTCATGCAAACAATGAATATGATCAGTATTCGATATTTTTTTCTTATGCTATCAAAATATAAAGTTATAATTTTTATTTCGGGTATCGTCTTTTGTTTGCTTCCTGGATGCATAAAAATCTATTTCGCTTATAAAAACTATATTATTATACATATAAAATATTCATTACTAGCAATAGTTTTATGATAGAGGGGTCCCCCACCACACAGGTGCACTTTAGCTCAGTCCCTTCCAGGCATGCATTGAGACAGGAACTAGATTTTTGTGACGTGTGATTGTTTGTCGTGTCTTCGCGCCAGTATGGAGCGCTCCGTCGAGTAACGCTACGCTGTGATGTTTTGCGCTAAACTCGCCAAATCCGCGACTGAGACCCTTGAACTCATCAAACAGGCTTATGCGGATGATGCCTTAAGCCGCACAAGAGTTTTTGAGTGGCAAGAAATGTTTAAAGAAGGCCGGGAGCACGTGCAAGAAGAGTACCGCGTCGGACGCCCGATGAACGCTCGAACTGATGCTCAGGTGGCCAAAGTGAAAAAGGTTTTGGACTCTGGTGTTTAACCATCGCCCTTATCAGTGAGGAGACCGGCATTTCATTCGGAACCGTCCAAAGTATTGTAACAGAGGACCTTGCGATGAGGAGAGTGTGCGCGAAGCTGGTGCCGAAAGTCTTGAGCGAGGAACAAAAATTGTAGCGGGTGCTCCTAACGAAATTCGGCGTGGCAACGTTGCCTCACCCCCCCTCCCACCCCAACCTGGCTCCACCTGACTTTTTCTTGTTTCCGCGAATAAAAAGGGAGCTCAAAGGATATTGGTTCAACTGAATCGAAACGGTTCCAACGGCGACGTCAAAGGCTGTCAACAGTATTCCGGAAACCGACTTCCAGCGGGCTTTTGATGAGTGGCAAACGCGCCGAAATAAATGTATTGATGCAGGAGGAATATGTTTTGAAGATTTTTAAGTAATTGCAATGATAACTGCAATAAATTTTGATTTTTAGAACCAGTATTGATACCTTTGTACGGACCATGAATATACATCACAGAGTTGCAACCCTTGGGTATAATCTTCACCCTGAAGAAAAATGGAAGAATGGACCATTTGGTCTCAATTTCGCCCAAATAAAGACCTCTATCTATCTTTCCATCTATATTTCCGGTAATAGCCCAATCTCTACTCTCTCCACTGACATATAGAAAGAGTATGTAAGAAAAATACAGGAGGGGAATAACCGTGGAAGTGCTCTTTGCTGACGTTAAAATTTTGGGGGATGTTCTCTTGATAAGTTCTTTCCCCGTGTACGTCATGAAGCCAGAGATGGACGATTTCATAAATTTTCATGAAAAGAACAATTTAGCATTCTTGAGTGTAAAGTAACGGCTGCACGTGCTAAGACATGCGAAATACAGCAATAATTATTTATTTTTCATAACCTCGAAATGATAGAAATATATTACCTACCCAAATCCACTGCCACCGTTTCGTATTTTGCAATGCATGCGGGCCAAACTGTAATTAAATATACTAAAGCTATGCGCTGTGAAGGCTTACGCGGTACGGAGCGATTGAAGATTCTGGAATTCCCTCCCGTGAGGCTCCATTTTTTTGGACAAAATATTTTCTAGGTCAATGTACATGGATCCAGGAAGAAATCCTGGAAATTCTAAAAATACTGATTCTATTTAAAATAGAGTCAGTTTAAAACCAAGGCTAGGCTCATTTGCTATTTTTACTGATTTTTCGGGTTGATTACAATTCGGATGTTAATATTTCTAATACATTCGGTTTATAGGTAATGAGTGGAAAGTATACATTTAGCAATGGTATGATTATACGATTAGTTTAGTTATGATAAGGTAGCATCGCTCATTAGGATAGGTGTGACATCAGAAATCCTATGCGTCTTGGTTAAAATATGAATATATATATAATAATAGTTGCGATCGTAATTATTTTCGAACATAGAGAGGGTTAATTATTGTTTTGGTCGGGCAATTGTCTGAACTAATCATTTCAACTATTGCTTTTTAAATGACTTTTCATTAAATATCCAATATATCAACTTTTAATGAAATATTTCTGAAGTACTCAATTTAAGCTGTCAGGAATTGGCCATTCATAGGGCTGAAAGGCAGTACATCCCCAACTCATATACCATTAGAATTTAACTTCTTTTTCCTCTCTGTTTAAAAACATAACAATGCCATCTCACAAATAAAGAAATTTAGATGGGAAGTAAAACCTGAGTTAGGTACTAATTAAATTAACCCAATTTTAGGAATAATATTTGGGCAATAAATCACAAATATTTCCTTTTTTTCGCAAAGCTTAAAAATATCATGCGTCCTTCACTCAAAAAAATATAATCAGAAATTATTTCTTGAGTTTAAATTAAATTTTGTCAACATATGTTTTTCAAACAGCAGTGGCCTAGAAAAATTTTAATAATGCATCATTGTTGCCAGTGCTGGCCGGTAAGCGGTGGACACGCACCCAGGAGTAAGTAATTACGGAAGCGCTCTTAGATCTTACATGACAGTATCACTTATCCCTCCACCCAGGACCTTTTCTACGGAAATATTTGTTCAAGTGGGTAGGTTGTGAAACATCTGTTAAGTGTAGAGATGTTAGAGGTTTGAGTTGCTATCAATGATGTAGTGCTCCACGATAAATTACATATTAAAGCAAATGAACACATATTACCTGAGTTTTTTGATCGAAATTTTCCTCAAAGAATTATATTATATTAAAATTATATCTGTCTAATTGTCGTAATAAATATACATAAAACAAACGATGTTTTTATAAAGTCGTTTTTCAAAATTTGCATCTTTTTTATATATCTTCATATTTTATTTCCCCATGCTGCAGCGGCTCCAACTTTTGCTGTTTTATTTCTTACTTGGGCCAGTCCCTAAAGCCAAAACGTGTTCTTTAAATTATTAAAATAAGCTTCCAGTCTTTTAAGCAGTGACTTTCAATGGCCATGAGGAGTTTTATGACTAGTTTGTAAGAAGTGTACTTCCGACGAAAATATAAAATATTCATATTACGACTAATTACACTCATTTAATTACATGAATAATTATTCATTCGTCATTTCCATATTTTTCTTTTTCTTATAAATTATAAAGAAAGAGCAAAATTTCTTGCCATTTCAATGCCAAATATTCTCCTCTTGGATAAATTCATTAACAAAATATCCCTTTGCATAGCTTGATGGCGTTCATGAATACTACCAAAATGGACCAGCTAATTCAGAAAATTCGATGCTTAAAAGTTAATGGTATGCTCATGTAAATCATATAAAAGCCTACCACTGCATTGCATTTCTATAATAATTGAATATTTGCTGGGATGCTTGTTTTTATTGCCATTATTTACAATGAAAAAACTCCGTTTCGGAACTGTAACCCGTGTATGTTATAAAGTTCAAAGAGTTAAAAAACCTCATATACAGCAACTACTGCATCCCTAAGCCGTTAACGAATATGTAAATGCAATGTCCATATTAAAAGAGTTTGTAGTTTTCCAGAGACTTCACCTCACAGTACCACGCGTTTCCCCGACTTGCGGTATCATCAGGTACAAGTGGCACCCACGGCTGTTGAATATACCTGTTTACCCATCGGAGAGAGGAGAGGTGGAATTAGAAGCCGGGGGGGGGCGGATTTTTGAGACCTTCAAGTCTGTGGTGGTGGTTCTTTCGCTTAAAGGAAGAAGAAGTGGTAGCGCCTTGGTTATGACTAAGCATTGGGTATGGTCCGGGTTTATTGCGGGGGAGGGGGGGGAAATTAGCATCCGCAAAAGACTAGCAAGCTTGGGGCGGACGACCAATTAGAACCGTTGGATTAATTAGCCCTCGGTGAGAGGGGAGACTGTGTATGGCCGGGGAATTTTCCGAAAGTGGAAGTCGCTGATGGAGGAAAGAGAAAAGGAAATGGAAGAAGGGTGTTGTTTGGGTTGTGGCGTTTCATAGAGTCGAATAATGGCGTAGACGAGACTGAGTACGTTGGGTTTGTCGAGGTCAACTTTTCGGAAGGGAGAGGGATGGGTGTGTAATTGCTCATTACAAAGTGTTGTATTGGGATCCCCCAAGCGGCTTCGAATCTCGATTAGCTGTGGAGCGTCCATTTCAATCAACTTGGGACGAAATTGCTTTTATGGTTACAATCTAAGAGGTTTTTGCGCAGAGAGTATTGGAGTTTTGTCAATGAAAATATATTAGCTATTAGGTAAAGAGTATCAGAAGACTGATTAACCCGTTGCACATTCACCTTTTCAACCTAAATTGAGAACACTTTTGTGTATTAAGTGGATTTTGACGATGTTCCAGCAGGTTTAAAAATTATTAATCGTTCCTCTGACCATAGGTGCGAGTAGTAGTATTTGAAGGGAGGCGACCGATAGCTGAGGTCATTTGCGCCATTAGGGATGAAAAAGGAAGCATGAAGGATGGAGAGAAATCCGGCGTCGGCTTTAACTTGCCCATAACGAAAGGCGCCAAGGGGTCTGCAGCTTAACCGACGGACGGCGTACTCACTCATAGTGCCCTCCACAAAGCACCTCAAGTAAGGACCGGGACACCACTGAAAAACATCTATCGTCGTCGGGATTTGAATCCGAGCTCTCACGGTGGAAAGCCAGCTGTTCACTCTATTCGTCTATTTTATGCGGAATAATACCAAATGTTTGGGTTTACAGTGCTCCTTTAAAGTTGGAGTCGTTGTTAATGTAGTCTACACTGCCTTTTTGACGAAAAGGAATCTATACAAATATGATATATAGACTATATTTATTACATTTCCATGTAAAAAGTCAAAATGAATTTACCGTTGCATTTTTTATTATACTTCATATTGGATTGACATTTAATTCAAAAGCGATAATTTTGTGACCTTTCATCGTGGCTAGATGAAAACCGGAATTGAATCATTTTAAATTTAATACTACCAAACGCCAAAACATCTGAGACTTATCCTGAAAAAATATACTTTGTGCCTTAATATTCAATATAGGTATTTGAATGTAAGTTTTTTGAACATTCTTCGCGCCTAGTTTTCGATAAAAAAGAAACATTTAGTATTGTTTTGCAATTACATCAATGCTTTGACAGAAGAAATTCGAACATTTTAAAACTACCTCCTTCGTTAAATTGTCAGCAATATTTTTACTACACGCTCTCGTGAATAATGGCCATAAGTTCATGCTTAATTAATCGCAAATAATCAAGAATGCTTGAATTATCAGTATCCCCTTAAGGCAGTGTAAGGAAAATCAAAGCCATAAGCCGCCGAAATGTAGTTACGGCGGCAAGTAAACGGAAAAAGTCAGATTGGATGGACAAAGACTGATAAAGATTCGAAGGAAATAAGTGAGAGAAGAGATCTGATCTACGAAATAGAAAAAAGGAAGGTAAAACATCATGAATCTATAAAAAGGCAGGAAATTTTATCATCAATATATTTGAAGGAGAGGATTCTTGGGAAAAGGCAAGATGGTGCGTGAGGCTTAAGTTCATAAAAGAAAGACTTGATGAGCATTTTGGGAAGGAGAGATGAGCATCGTGGCGGAGAGCAGATAACCAACGGTAGAGGAACGAGCCACATTCTTCAGAAAAACTCCACTTTTATTGTTCAAGGTGAAGGCGATGGATTCTTACATACCTTGGGAAGTGTGATCCAGACTATTAATCTGATGGATCATGAAAGTCGAAGATAATATTGTTACCACCATATTTACCAAGCAATGATGAATGATTCTAATATTGAATGTTAATGATGTGCGGAGAACAGAGAGCCACTCGGAATTGAACACGGGTCTTCCAGTCGAAAGACCAGCGATCTACCCGCTGCACTGCCACGCCACATAATAACTGAAATAAACATTCATCCAGAAAATAATCAGAATCATCCATTCATGACGGTAGCGTGCTTCTAACATATTTTACATCTGTAAATCACAGAGAAATATATTTGATTAGGAGTTCATTCACTGACTATCACACTTAGGTTCGAGTCCTGGTGGATTGGCTTCAAACAAGGCTTTGTGTGCAGGTCATCATTTTGAATCACCAGACGATTTTGCGGAGTCAAAAACAAGGGAAGGAATGGAACACCGCCCAAATACTAATGAGAGAATATACAATACCGTTGGCCGTATGGGTTAAGGTAGTGGTAATCTAATTAACCTAGCCTTAGGGTTCACTCCCCTAGTAGACATTTATTTTATAAAGAAACATTCAATCTGGTTAAGTATGTAAACCGAAGAGCGGCCCTTTGTTTACTTTGAAGCCATTTTATCTCCTGTTGTGACGTTATTATAATCTATCGTGTAGGTAGACAGTATATAAATGCAATTGATAATGTAAGTTATGTTAATAAAAAATAAAAATAACGCTAATTAAATGATACGATATTATTTTGAAAATCCCATTTCGTAATTCTTAATTTTTAAATCGAAATGCGATGTTTATGTTTTTGCCATCGTTAGGAAAAATCACATTCAAGAAAAAGATTTGAATGAACTTGGAGTTTTTCTAAATTAAGATGCATTTTATGAGTTAATACGTTCATTAACAAAGAGTTCTTAAGTCAGCAATAATACAGATTAATAAATAATTAGCAGATGCATTATTTCATATTAATTGATTTTAAGAATCATTAATGATTCTATAAATTTGATACATTTCGAGCTCTAATCTATTCTCGCGAGATGTCTCGAAAGAGTTCTAGCCAGGGATTCTCTAATCATGGATTCTAACTCGTTAGAAAGTTGCAGATATGGAGTTGTCTTCATGGAGTGAGAAATGTCATAATTATCGATGTTTCATATTTTTAATTGATAATTCATTTGTTCAAATTTGGAGCATTCAATTGGTAGCATGGAAGCTTCTACATGTAAAATGTTAGAGTGGAAAAAAATTGTTGTTTAAACGTCTTGGTAGAAATTTTGAATGAGGGCTATCACTGTATAGGTTGGTGAAATCATTTCATTCTCTTAAATGCAGGGGTTATATTGCTAAAATTCGACCAGAGTGCGTCATGAAAAACAGAAAGTGTCACTTTTAAGTCTCCTCTACTGTTTCTCTTCCTCGTAAATAAGTAGTGTTACAATAAGTTCGTGCTAACACTTATTGGGATTACATATCCCTCCAATTAAAATAAATTTCTTTCCTGGGCTAATGACATGATCCATTAATTGCTATATTATTTTTATATTTACACTCATACGGTTGTATTATTGACCTATATTTGAAGTAAGTTGTATTTCTCAGAATTTAAATTTTGCATGTGATTTTCCTTTATAATTTTAGGGTCCTACACTGAAAATGTAAAGCCATAAAGGATTAAATGTCTAATTTTCAGTCAAAATAGTGAAGAACTATAATTATGTCCCACTCTCGTTACTGTTAGTATCTTGGGGAAATCAATTGCAAGCCAAGCCAACCTTCTGAATTCGCGATCCAAATTCCACCATTCAAAGTGTGCGAGTACATCTCGTTTTTCAGAGAGTAACATAAAAATTTGTGGGTTTATTTAATGATTTGCTAGATGTTCGGATAAATCTATAACTAATACTATGCAAGTATTATTTTCTATCCGCTCCGATTTGTCAGTTTACTTAGACGTCACATTACGATGTGTGTTAAAAATAATCGCGACTTCAGTGGTTAAAAAAATATTTATTTACTCATGAATAAATATTTTGTCCCCCTCAACGTAATCCCCATTAGATATACACTTGGGCCAAAGTTTTTTGTCATCTAGTTCAGCTCCTCCTCCGATGCAGTCTTTATATCGTCAATCTTGGCGTAGCGTCCTCATTTCTTGGGCCTCTTCAGTTTCAGGAAAAAAGAAGACGTCACTTGGGGCCAGGTCTAGGGAATACGGTGGCTGTGGCATTATTTGTGTGTTGTTTTTGGCCCAAAATTCGCGCACCAGCAACGATGTGTGAGCAGGGGTGTTGTCATGGTGCAAAAGTAAATTTTTGTTCTTCTACAAATCCGGTCGCTTTTGGCGGATTGCTTCGCGCAATTTGCGAATAACTTTCAGGTAATATTCCTTATTTACCGCTCTACCCTGTGGCAAGAACTCGTGATGCACCATGCCCCTGCAATCGGAGAAAACTCAAAGCAAAACTTTCACATTCGACCGAACTTGGCACGCTTTTTTCGGTCTTGGCTTTTGTGGCAGCTTCCATTGGGATCCATTGGAGTTTTAATGTCATCAGTCTAAACCCATGATTCGTCACCAGCTATGAACCTTTGGAGCAAATTTGGGTCTTCGCGCAAATTTGAGTCCAATACCTTATTAGCGTTAATGTTAATGCGTTGTTGTTTTCGGTCGAAATTGAGCAATTTTGGTACGAATTTCGCGGTGACCCGTGTCATGCCCAAATCATTGGTAAAAATCGCATGGCACGAGCCAATCGATATATTTAGGTCCTCAGCAAATTCTCTAATGGTGATTCGGCGATTGGCCAGTACTATTTTCTTCCCTTCATCAATATTTTCGTTTGTTATTGACGTGCTCGGGCGTGCGGCACGCTCTTCGTCGTTCACATCTTCTCTACCCTCTGAGAACGTTTTGTACCACCGATAAACGTTGCCTCGGTCCAAGGTGGCTTCTCGATATGCCACAGTCAACATTTGGAATGCGCCCGCGCACTTAATTTCGTTTTTTACACAAAATTTGATACAGATTCTATGATCCATTTTTTGGAACAGGAAAATCGAAGACAAGCCAAAACACGTCCAAGCAAAACGGTTGTCAACAATTAACTAAACATTCAAAATGACCGAACTTTTCAGCATAAGTGAGCACCAACATAACTCGACAAAAAATCGAAATTCACATATACGCAACCCGCGGAAATTCAAAATTCGCGATACTCTTTGAACAGACCTCTTATTTGCGTGCTATATTATTGGCATAGCCGATGTTAATTTGATTTTCTTCGTTGGACTTTTTTATGAAATGGATTTTCACGCCTACAACTTAAAAGATAATATAAAAATCTTTGAAATAAGATCAGTGATATTTCAGTGCTAATCTTCAGTTTTTAGTATACTATATTTAAGTGAATACCAGTGACAAAATGTAGTCTAGCTATCCTCTACCATGTTGCATGAACGCATTAGATATAACAAGGTGCTTCCTGCAAAGCGGGCAGTGTCTTCTTACTCCCCGTCTTGATGTGTTTGGGAACTGGTCCGGCGACCTTAAGAAAAGGTAAACTAACCACTATTCAATTATTATGAGAGAAATATTCGGTGCAAATTCAATGATCAATAAATCCCGTTGAAGCAGGAACCAATAGCACTTGTAGTTGCTAGGGGTGGCGACGGACAGCCGAGGTCAAATTAATGATCGGCGGGGGATTCGGAGGCGGTAGGGCGTTCAAGGAATCATGGATGAAGGGAGGCGAGAAACCCAGCGTCAGAATGAGCCTACTCAATAGGAAAGGCGCCCAGAGTTACAGACTTAAACGTTCCATCAGCCAGACGAAGTACTACTCTCTACTAATTGTGTTCCTCATGAAAATCACGTAGAGACCGCACTATCTCTGAAAATTTATGTAACAATAAACGAGGGCTGTCAAGGAAGTGACCTAGGTTTCGACCTAGCGTGGCGGCGGGTTGGTTAAGAGCCACTGTCGTGGTTTCTAACCATCCCTGCACCCAGAACGCATCCTGCCGTGGCAGGGTGCAGACTGTGGTTCTCCTACTTTGCTCACCGTGCATGCATGCCATTCTTTGCATTCATTAACATACTGTTTGATAGCAGTTCAAATTGAACTTTATAAACTCTAAAGTTTTACAAAATAATTTTTCATCTAATTCCTTATATGTGAAAAGTCTCTTAAAATGTAATAAATTTCTATTCAATATAACATTCAATCAATATAAGGAGGTGTGACTCTTCCATTCATTATGAGCGCTTCTAAGGAATAAAACTCTCCCGGAAAAATATCACAAATTTTGAACAATTAAGCCATAATTATGTAAACAATTAGATATAAAGTAGGATTTCTAAACATCCTGTACAGGAACGACCACCAAGTGCGTCCTTATAACCAAGCCATCTCCTTTAACTTTTCCCTTCCCGCTCGCCCCACTTTAATTTCCTCCCCAAAATTCAACGAATTCATATTTCGGGCCACCCGATCACCAGCAAGACTCCTGGCTGGAAAAAGAGTTCCGATTGTGTTGTTATTAAGTTTCTATCGGAAGTGATACCGCATCCTTCCTTTATTTAGGATTCCCTCCATTTTATGAAGTGGGTCAACGAAATACCCCTAGTTTCAGACAGCTCTACTTAGAGCCACAGCTGATATGATGTCACCGTACGCATGAATCCCATGATGCGAAGAATTTGCAGCTTTCCGTAAGCTTATTCTCCTTCCGCCTTGGTCTCGGCATCTGCAAATACAGAGTAGTGGACTTCAGAATGTCAACGCCACTAATTTTGCATTTAGCAGAGCGGCACGTTAAAGGGAGGAAGGCGGAGTGCGGGAGGAATATAACTATTGCCATCGGGTATTCAAATTGGGCTGGATAGTATGAAGAGGATAGTACACCCACTTGTAACCCTTGGAAAGAAACCACCAATTCGTGTGCTTTGTGATGTAACTGGCGTCGGGAGGGATGATGCCAAGTGCTGGAATAGGTTGGTAAGATCCTCGTCTGCTAAGCAAAAGCCCTCGGTCTCTTTTCCTGCTTCTCTTTCTTGGTAGTATTTCTCTATATAACTGTCTTAATTGTTTACAATCTAATATTTGTAATGTAAGAGGTTAATTGTACAAGTATTATAGGGTCGTCCTAATACTGGGGTTAATTTTTACTATCATCCTATATTTTATACCAGGATTACCCTAAACCTGCGGGAAAATAATATTTCACATTTGCAAGTATATTAATCGATCATTCCGTAATTTCTTATCCATGTGTTTTAGTGGAGCTTAAATATATTTGGATTTTTTAACATATTTTAATCATTTCTGTGTAATAAACAGAGGCAAAGTCAATCCAGAGACTTGGCCAAATAATTAATACACTTAGTTTTTGCATTTTTATTTCAATATTTTTCTAACGGTCATGTAAACTTAAGTAATTAATAGATATTACAAGATACCCTTATAAATTAGTTACAGCCGTACCTACTACTCCCAATTCCACCGTCCAATTATTCATCTACCCGACATTCATTTCACTAAGATGGTGCCATCATAAGACGGACTGATAATTTGTCTCCTCATATATCATTCCTTAAAAAAATTCCCTTGAAGTCTGCACTTTGGCTGAGAGGCATAGAATATATATTCAGCAGCCGGACACAGTATTACTACCGCGAAAAAACACAACAGTCCTTACGCCACCCTTCACATCCACTGATACTGGACCGGATGAACTGGACACATCTGCGACTGTTCTAAAATATGTAAATGATTTTCCGCATGGATCGTATATCCACAAATTGTGAGCAACGCTCGGGATGTCAAGTGGACGTTCTTGATTACTAGGTTTGTGTAAAACGTCTCGGGAACAATTCCTGACGTGATTGCAAGACGCAGGGCTGAGGCTCGGTGATGATGGGCCCGACCTGAAACAAGTGTCTAGTGCCAGTCACCAACGAGGATTCGTCCGGGCTGGATCGTGCTTTAGTGGACCCCTGTCGAGTGACTCGGTGCAAGCGTTCAATGCAGCAAAAGATTGAACAGTGATGCGGCATCAAATTTTGTGTAGGACCAGGGAAGTCGGGTATGGGGGCGTTCTTTAGTGGCACAAGCTCCGTAAATACGGCTGAGTAAATGGGGAGGAGAAGCTCCACGCTGGTGGCCGTCGACGTCTACAACCGACGACTACGTTTGTGTGAAGTGCTGCATTCAGGCCGTCGGTTAGGCATGGACATTATCTCATATCGAAATTGAAAAATAAGTAACTTGGCTTTTTCATATAGAAAATTATTTATTTTTCAAATTCAATACGAAGATTTTCCACCAAGCCACGCCAGAAACAGTTTAATTTATTCGAGATTTTATTTTCATTGATAAGGTGAGAGTGTACACCATTATCATTGAAAATTTTTTCGATGCGAAAGATCTGCGCTAAAATCTTCCCGAAGGTCTTGACGGGCGACAAAAAGCAGAGCGGATTGTCTGGCTGCGAAGACCTGCAATACGACGCGACGATTCCCCAACTCCCTTACAGTCCCGACTTGGCACAAAAAGACTTTTTCCTATTGCCAAGAGTAAAATCCTCCGTCGATGGGCACAAACAAAGGACCATTAGAGCCGCCGAAGTAGTTTTCACGCGCTCTTCCAGACCTTCGGAAATCGCTTACCAGGGAGCCATCGAGTCGTGGAAACGACGCGGGAAAAAGTGTACCTGCGCTCAAAGGATGTGTTTTGAAGAACTTTGAGGCATTATACCAACATCTGAAATGAAATTTTCCCAAAATTTTCCCGATACTTTTTATAATATTTTGTAAATATTTTTAAGGTTAATCTGCCGCTTATGGTAGGTTTTTCTATGGACACGAACTACCAAAAAAATCTCTCGTCTCTCGTAACAAAATACAACCATACATCCTACTCTACAATAATATCCTCTTCAACACCAAATACTTCCTTCCTCCCTTCATTCCGTCCAATGTCCCTATCCTATTCCTGCTCTTTCCTCGTTTGCCACACATTCTCCCCTTTGTCACAGTCTTCAATATGCAACTGCCAATCAATATGCTTTGCGCCCATTTTTTCTGTCTCCTTATGATTTCTCCCTAAAAACCTGTCTCCTCACCCACCATACCTAATACTTCCTCATTTGTTTTCTTTTCTGTCAACGACACAGGTTTTCATACTTACCAACACCCATAATTTCAAAGCTTCAAATATTGGCCTATCATCCTGCTTTCATGAACACGTTCCCACACTCCAAAACAAGGTTTTCCCGGCTCTCCTCTTCATACCTTTACTCAAAGTCCACGTGATCAACTCCATCCTTCTTGTGAAAGCTTCCTGGTCTGAAGCAATTCTTCTCCTTAGGCTCCTACTGCTTGGCCATTTTGGTCCGAAACACTTATACGAGATACGTAAACTGTTCCACCTGCTCTAGTTTTTGCCCTTCTATTTTAAAATTATACTTCGACTTCTTTTTCCTTGAAAACCGCATAGCCTTTGTTTAATTTAAATTTCTTTTAATCCTATAGCTTGTTCAATTTTAATGGATACTTTCTTACTTTGAGGCATATAAGTCGTATTTTCACGCATAATCATCATAAATTTCTCATGGATTTGTGCACTGAAGACAATAAAATATCAAATCCATATTATAAAACATGTTTTATGGTATCGTAAATTTTTAGTACCATCGTCATGAAGAATTGAATCCCTCACGAATAGAGATATTTGGGAGGAAACAATCAGAATTACTCAAAATATTATTTCAAGAAAGATTTTCCGCTTTTTGACTACAACCTTGGGCGTGGCGTGCAAAAGACTGGGGTGTTATGTTTTGATTCTGGGTGATGTCTGTTGGCAATTCAACTTGAACACAGCTTTGTGATTGTTCGGGCGGACAAAATTCCTTGAAAACTGGAGGCAGCGCATGGATAGGGATTTTTTCCTCCAACAACCGACTTCAAATTTTGTTGAGGTTACAACTACTACAGGTTAAGGTTTGCCGTATGCCTATATAATAATAATAACCGGTCCACTCAACCACCAGATGGAACTTCGTTTTCATAATTGAGGCGGTAGATATAACATCTTGATTACCTACAATAAATACCGTCAATGGGGTATTTTCTATTATCATTTTGTCGTAGAGTTCATTTTGGGTCTATTTATAAGTGCCCTATTCCATTTTTGGGCAAAGAAACTCATAGCTGTTGGATTATAGTTTTAGCTCCAGGTTGTAGAGAAACAAGATATGTTATCACCTCAATTATATGAATTTAAATAAATACATGAAGATAAAAATAAAGATACATGCATGAATAAAGGTGTATACTTGTAAACATATATTAGTAAAGGTGTACTTTTACATACAAGTGCACCTATAACTTCATAATACCAATACTTACATATATGTTTATTTTTCCCTCCCATGGAATACAACCTAGACATGGAGGAAGGGCTTGTGCGTTTCGATGGCCGCTAGAGCTGTGCTGACGGGAATGATGATAATTATTCCAGACAGGGTCACCCATTCCAGATAGGTCGAAGGTTAGGAGGCAGACGAAAGGTAGTCCACGCAGCGTCTGTTCCTCAGTGAGGCGGCTGCAAAGGCATCTGACCCCTGTGGGGCGGCAACTGACTGTTGGTATCACGTTAAAAACACAATTGAGGAAGGCAACGGGTAACCATCTCAATTATCATTCCCAAAAGCATAACGATGGACAAAACAGAGAATATGAGACCTGGTAACTACGGGACTCAGCCCAAACGGCTGTGCGTCGTTCCCCGGCAGCGGAAGAGGCAAGGCTTCCACGGTCGTCATCCCACGAAACCCTTGCGAGGGGAAACCGGCAGCAGCAGAACAGAAGACGCAGGAGAAGAAGACCAAAGTAGTTAGAATAGGAACGTGGGATGTTAGCACAATTATGAGGACAGGAAAATGAGGGAATGTAAAGTATGAGATGGAAGTATAGGTATTTAAGGTTTATGCGAGGTTAGTTGGAATGATAGCGGGGATTACTGGAGTGACAGTTAAAAAATAATATACAGCGGCGGGAACCGGAGCCAACGAGGCGTTGCCATAATATTGAATTAAGAGGTAGGGGGAAACGTAATAAACATGGAATAAGCAGCCGGTGGAGAATTACTTTTAGATATACAAGCAGAACCGACAGACTTGGTCATTTTCAGGTATACCCTTGATCAAAAATTTCCCGGAATTTATTCAGAAAATTAAAAATACAAGTTTATTCATCTAAATCTATATTGTCCCCTTCAAAGTAATCCCCATCGACTGCAACACACTTATGCCAGCGCTTGATCCAATCCTCGAAACATTTTTTATATTCGGTTTTCGGTATGTCCATCAGTGCTTCCTGCGATTTTTCCATTACTTCCTCTCGGCTGCTAAAACGCGTTCCCCGTAATGGTTTTTTAACTCGATTGAACAGAAAGAAGTCACAGGGAGCCAAATCAGGTGAATTCGGTGGCTGTTGGATGGTATTTGTTGCATTTTTTGTCAAAAAATTACGAATAATGATAGCGACTGTGCGTTATCATGGTGCAAAATCCACGAGTTTTCTGCCCACATTTCTGGTCTCTTTCGGCGAATTGCTTCACGCAAACGTCTCATAACGCCCAAATAATACTCTTTGTTTACTGTCTGGCCTTCTGGCAAAAATTCATGATGCACTACACCGTTGTAATCCATGAAAACCGTCAGCATTGCCTTCTTTTTTGACTGAAAACGACGTGGTTTTTTTGGTCTCGGCTCATTTGGTGAACGCCATTCACTTGCCTGATGTCTGGATTGCATGTCGTACTCATAAACCCACGTCTCGTCTCCAGTAATGATCCTTTTGATGAATGTGGGATCGGATTCAGCCTCGCAAATCATGTCTTTTGCGACGTCAACACGGTCTCTTTTTTGCATGAAATTGAGGTCTTTTTGCTGCTACACGACGGAAACCCAAATCATTAACCACAATGTCTTGGACGGATCCATAGGCAATGTTCAAGTCCTCCGCTATTTCTCTGATGGTTAATTTGCGGTTATTGACCAACATTTCTTTTACTTTATCAATTTTTTCACCGACTTTCGATGTCGATGGTCTGCCACTGCGTTCATCATCTTCGATTGACTCACGACCACTTCTGAACCGCTCGTGCCACTGGTAAACGACCGTTTTTTTTAGAGAATCGTTGCCGAAACACTTTTCCAACATTTCCAACGTCCGTGCGCCACTAAATCCGTTTTTTACGCAAAATTTAATACAAGTTCGTTGTTGCAAATTTAAATCCATTTCTGCAATTGTAAAAAATCGCCAACACACACAGAGATAGATGTACTCTTGGCTACGTAACTTTTGCAAATGTCAAGTTATGACACTAAGATTTAAAGGGAATATCAACAACAGATGTACCAATTTAACAAAAAAAACAGAACTCAAATCGGAACGATGGGAGCGCCACACGGTGGTTATTCCGGGAACTTTTTGATCAAGGTAGTACATACCATTGAGCAACTAAAAGAAGGAAGAGGTCGATAGGATATACGATCACTTAAAGGACATAATCGCGTGTGTTCCTGCAGGGAAACATTTGATTGTGATGGGGGATTGGAACGCGATGGTAGACGAAGGAAGAGAGGCTAGTGAGGTGGGGGACTACGGATTAGGTACGAAGAATGACCGATGGGTGAAAGGCAATTGAGTTCTGAAGGAGACAGGGGTCAGTCATCACCAACCCTTGGTTTAGGCACCACAAAAGCAGCAGGTCAACATGGAAAATGCCAGGTGACTCAGAAAGGTATCAGATAGATTATATTCTGGTTTGGGCACATGTTCAGGGATGGTGTGATCAATTCGCAGAGCTTCCCAGGAGCGGACGTGGACCCTGACCACAATTTAGTTGTTATGAAGGTAGCGTCCGATTCAAAAAGATAAGGCAGGGGCGGCGGGTCAGGAAATGGAATGTAGAAACATTATATTAGCTTACAAGGAAGGTGTATCAGTAGGATGTAGAAAAAATCATGGATGACGGTTTAGAGCAGCGTACTATTGAGGAAAAATCGAAATGTCTCAAGAAAGGGAATCAAAAGCCGCAACAGAATCGATAGGAATCATTAATGGGAAAAGGACAAGGAAACCATGGATCGCAGTTGAGATAATTAAAAAGATGGATAAGGCAATAAAATGGAAATATATAAACACAGAGTAAGACAAAGATGGATGAGCGGCGAAAATGGAAGAATGTAAGTACAGAATTAGGCAAAATGAAGTACGGAGAGTTAAACAATAAATTGAGGCGGGCAACAAGTTAAGCAAAAGAAGCATGGTGGAATACGCAGTTGAAGGATATGAAATGTTAGCAGAGCAAGGATGCACTTGGTACACTATGCGTACAGCAAAGTTAAACCACTATTAAAATGTAAAAAGGGATGATCTGTGCTAACAATTAGAAATGAGTGGGGTAAAACAATATTTGAAACAGAAAATATCCAAAGAAAATGGAAGGAATATATGGAAGAACTGTGTGGTAAAGAACTTGGGCGAGCAAGGTTAGAAATAGGGATGGAATTTGACGTAGAGGAAGATAGCTTAGGTCGAGGCATACTTGAAGATGAGGTAGAAAGGTCATTAAGGGAAATGAAGATGAGGGTAAACAATTTTCCTGCGGAACAACGAAAAGATTTAGGAGAATGGGTTAGGAAGAGACTGTATAGGCCAATCTTGAGCACCTTTGACTAAGGAATCTGCCCGGAAGACTTAGTAAGATGAGTCTTATTACCTATTCCAAAAAAGGTGAAAGCTACATTGTGGGGTCCACAGAGCAATAAGTTTGGTTTCCCACGAAGGTAAAGGTTTTCTCAAGATCATCAAAAAAAGGATAGATGCAATGATAGATGATAGGGCCAATGATTACTTAGGGGATGATCAGTTTGGGTTTAGGAAGGGGAGAGGCACGCGTGGTGCCATTTCAGTAATGAGATCACCAATCAAGAGCAATGTAGAATACCATCAGGATACATTTTCCTGTTTTTTAGATTTCGAAAAGATTTTTGATAGAGTGAATTTGGAAAAACTAATGAGTATATTGCAGTAAATAGGAAATGATCGGAGGAAGAGGAGGCAAATCGGCAACCTGTATCCCTGTCTTCGACTGCTGAGGAGCAAGTGAGAAACGGAGAGTTTGGATGGGCAGTGTTAGGAAGAGGTGTAGGGAAGGGTTGTCCATTGTAACTGGTGTTGTTCAATATATATGTGGTGGGAATTAAATAATAAATTATATTATATATATATATATATATATATATATATATATATATATATATATATATATATATATATATATATATATATATATATATATATATATATATAGATACAGAAATATATATATATATATATATATATACTCATATATACAGAAATTGATATAAGGAAAACAAATAGGAAGACACATAAAGGACGAACACAATAGAGGTGGGGAAGGCGGAATCGAACGGATCACAAGAGTAAAAAAATTTCCTTGAACGGGACTCGAACCTCGGATCTTTCCACTTGCCGGGCGGATGCTCTTAACCGGATCTCGGGGTAAAATACGTTTCCTCGATAGCTCAAGTGGTTAAGAGCATCCGCCCGGCATGTGGAAAGATCCGAGGTTCGAGTCCCGGTCAAGGAAATATTTTTACTATTGTTATCCGTTCGATTCCGCCTTCCCCACCTCTATTGTGTTCGTTCTTTATATGTGTTCCTATCCCTTTTCCTTATATCTATTTCTGTATATATGAGTATTTATTCGCCGTCTGGCGGTATTTCGTGCTTGAATGTGTATATATATATATATATATATATATATATATATATATATATATATATAGTCATATTATCTTATATTATCATAATATATTTTCATATTATTATATTACATATATTATCATTACTTCTCCCTCCTCGGACTACAACCTTGACGTGGTGGAAGGGTTTGTGCGTTCCGATGACCCCTAGAGCTGTGCTGGCGGGAGTAATAATTATTGCTCCTGGTAGGGTCACCCATGCCAGATAGGTCGAAGGTTAGGAGCCAGACGAAAGGTAGTCCTAGCAGCGTCTGTTCCTCGGTGTGACGGCTGCAATGGCGTCTGACCCCAGTGGGGCGGCCAATAAGTGATGGTGTCACGTTAAAAACACTATTGAGGTAGGAAACGGGAAACCACCTCAATTATCATTCCCAAGATTTAAATGATGGATTATACAGATATTTTGACTCCTGGCAACTACGGGGCTCGGCCTAATCGGCCGTATGTCGTTCCCGCCAGCGGGGTAGGCAAGGCTTCCCCGGTCGTCAACCCACGAAACCCTTGCAAGGGAAACCCGGCAGCAGCAGGATAGAAGACGTAGAAGAAGAAGACCAAGTTAGCTAGAATAGAAACGTGGAATGTTACGACAATGATGAGGACAGGGAAATTGGAGATTGTTAAGCGGGAGATGGAAAGGGGAAATATCGGTATTTTAGGTCTATGCGAGGTGAGATGGAAAGACAGCGGGGATTACTGGAGTGATAAGTATAGAATAATATACAGCAGCGGGGACGAGAGCCAACGAGGGGTTGCCATAGTATTAAATGAAGAGGTAGGGAGAAGCGTAGTCAACATAGAGCAGGTAACGGATAGAATACTACTAGTAGAGATAAAAGCAGAACCGACGAACTTGGTTATTATTCAGGTATACATGCCACCGAGCAACCATAAGTAAGAAGAGGTTGATAGGATAAACCATCAGTTAGAGGACATAATCCTGTGTGTTCCTGCAGGGAAACATTTGATAGTGATGGGAGATTACAATGCGATGGTAGGCGAAGGAAGAGATGGTGACGAGATCGGGGACTACGGTTTAGGCACGAGGAATGACCGCGGGGAGAAAGCAGTTGAGTTCTGCAGGAGACAGGGGTTAGTCGTCACCAACATTTGGTTTAGATACCACAACAGACGCAACTATACATGGAAAATGCCGGGTGACTTAGAAAGGTATCAGCTAGATTATATCCTGCTTAGACACAGGTTTAGGAACAGTGTGATTAATTCGCACAGCTTCCCGGGAGCAGATGCGGGCTCTGACCACAATTTAGTTGTTATGAAAGGTAGCGTCCGTTTCAAAAAGATAAGGCAGGGGCGGAGAGTTAGAAAATAGAATGTAGAAGCATTAAATGGATTGAAAAGGAAGGAATGCAAACAGGCGGTAGAGGAAATTATGGAGGATGGTAAAGGGCTATATACTATCGAAGAAAATTGGGAAAGTTTCAAGAAAGGGTTGTCTAAAGCCGCAAAAGACACCATTGGAACCATTAACGCTAAAAGGACTAGAAAACCATGGATCGCAGGTAAGATGAATACAAAGATAGATGAGCGGCCTAAATGGAAGACGTAACTACAGAATTAGGCAAAATGAAGTACAAAGAATTAAACAATAAATTGAAGCGGGCAAATAATTAAGCAAAAGAAGAATGGTGGAAGACGCCGTGCGAGGATATGGAGTCTGCAGAGGAAGGGTGAAATGCGGGGTACAGCAAAGTAAAATCGTTATCGGGAAGTAAGAAAGGAAGAGCTATGCTAACAGTTAGAGATAAGGCGGCTAAGGTAATAGCTGACGCAGGAAAGATCCAAGAGAGATGGAAGGAATATATATAAGAACTGTATAGTAAAGAACTAATACCAACAAAGTAAGACATAGAAAAGGAACATAACGTAGAGGAATATAGCTTAGGGCCAGGCATACACGACCATGAGATAGAAAGGGCATTAAGGGAGATGAAACTAAATAACGCCGTGGGGGTGGATAACATTCCCGCGGAACTTTTAAAATGCTTAGGAAAATGTGGGAGGAAGAGGCTATATGGGCTGATCCATAGTATTTATGAGGAAGGAATCTGGCCGGAGATCAGTTTTAGTTCCTGTGACTTTGTGAGATCAGTTTTAGTTCCTACTCCGAAAAAGGTAAAGGCTACATCATGTGAGGACTGAAGGACAATAAGTTTGATATCCCACGCAGCAAAAGTTGTTCTCAGGATCATAAACAAAAGGATAGATTGTACGGCAAATGATTACTTAGAGGATGATGAGTTTGGGTTTCGGAATGGGAGAGGTACGCGTGATGCCATTGCAGTAATGAGACTATTAATCGAGAGGAATATAGAACACAACCAGGAAGAATTTGCCTGTTTTGTAGATTTTAAAATGCGTTTGATAGAGTGAATTGGGAAAAATTAATGAATATATTGAAGAAAATAGGAATAGATTGGAGGATAAGGAGTCTAATCCGCAACCTGTACATGTCTCAGACTGCTCAGGTGCGGGTGGGAAACGGGGAGTCCGGTTGGGCAGTGTAAGGAAGAGGTGTAAGGCAGGGTTGCCCATTATCACCGTTGCTGTTCAACCTGCATGCAGAGGAAATGATTAAAGAGGCATGGGAAGAACTGGAGGTAGGAATGAAAGTGGGCGGGGAATTCGTAAAATCAGTTCGGTTTGCTGATGACCAAGCTTTAGTTTGTCAGTCAGCCAAGGGGTTACAAGCATTTCTGAGTGAATTGGAAATTCAGTGCGACAGGTATGGGATGAGAATAATATTAATAAAACAAAGGTAATGCGATTTTGTAGAAAGAAAAAGGCTAAGCTGCGCATTAAAATAGGAGGGCAAAACTAGAGCAGGTAGAACAGTTTACGTATCTCGGAAGTGTTTTGGACCAACACGGTCAAAGTGATACGGACTTAAGGAGAAGAATTGCGCTAGGCAAAGAGGCTTTCACAAGGAGGAGGGAGTCGATGAGAGGGACGTTGAGTAAGGATGTTAAGAAAAGACTCGCAAAAACTTTGATATGGAGCGTAGCTATGTACGGCGCGGAAACGTGGTCATTGAAGCAGGAGGATAGACGTAGACTGGAGGCCTTTGAAATGTGGGTGTGGAGAAGAGTGGAGAAAGTGAAATGGACAGAGAAGAAAACAAACGAATAAGTACTAGGTATGGTGGGCGAAGAGAGGGGTTTGTTGGGAGCAACCCTATGGAAGCAGGAAAAGTGGCTGAAGGGGATAATGACCGGCAGCGGGATGTTGAAGACTGTAATTGAGGGGAGAATGTTAGGCAAATGAGGAAAGGGAAGGAACAGGATAGGGATGTTGGACGGGAAGAAGGGAGGAAGAAATAACTCAGAGCTGAAGAGGGACCCGATTTAGAGTAGGATGTTTTGTTTTGCTAGGGACCACAAATTATTTAATTAGTAATTACGTCCATTCAAAAACCTACCTTAACCGGTAGATTACCTAATAATATTAATTACTTCTGTATATATCACTACTTCGGAGAAAAACCAGTGGAAATGATCAAGAGATAACGTGTAAGTGATCTTTTTATGTGTCTCAATATTGTTTGTTGCTATCCAATTAATTATTCAACACTTCCGTGTTACGTCGAAGAAATCATAATATATATATATATATATATATATATATATATATATATATATATATTATATTTATTATTGTTATTATTACTTAATAGATAATCTACCGGTTAAGGTAGGTTTTGGGATGGACACAGCTACTAAATAAATATTTTGTGAATCTTAGCAAAACACAACATCCTACTGTACATCTGGTCCCTGTTCATCTCTGACTACTCTCTTCCTTCCTTCATCCCGCCCTACATCCCTATCCTGTTATTACTATTATCTTACCCGTCTTATCTCCACTGCTAGCATAGATCTTCCTTTTTTACTTCCTGATAAATATTTAAGTTTGATGTACAGTGCACCAATTTCACCCTACCTCTGCAGACTTTCCATATCCTCGCGCTGCGTTGTCCACCATGCTACTTTTGCTTTATTGTTCCCACCTCAATTTATTGTTTAATTCTTTGTACCTCATTTGGCCTAAGTCTGTACAGGTATTTCAATTCTTCCGTTTTCTCCGCTCATCCATCTTTGTAATTATCTCATCAGTGATCCATGGTTTCCTAGTCCTTTTCGCATATACGGTTCTAATAGTATCTTAGGCGGCTTTCGGCAACCCTTTTTGATACATTCACATTTTTCTTCGATAGTACTTAGCTCTTTATTTCCTCTATAGCCTGTTGGTATTCCTTCCTTTTCAAACCATTTCATGCTTCCACATTCCATTTTCTAACCCGTCGCCCCTGCCTTATCTTTTTGAAACGAATGCTACACTTCATTACAACTAAATTGTGGTCAGGGTCCGCATTCGCTCCCGGGAAGCTGTGCGAATTTATATCGCTGTTCCTAAACCTATTTTTAACTAAAATATTTTCAGGAAAATAAAGTTGATCCGATATTTCACTCCTTTCCAGTTAAAGCCAAATTCATTTCTACTAATTATATAATGTCTCTATTCGACCTTTAATAGAAACTGATGCGTCAATATCACTTGAATTAGAAGACGTGAACGTTTTAGGTTTATATTTTTTATTAAAATTTGGAAATATATCCTATTAATATATCTAATCGTGTTGCGAAGATATTGAAATGATAAATTATGTCTCAAGTGTAGAAGTATTCCTTGAAAAAATATTGTAATGCTATAATGTACACTTGCAAGTGGTCACATTTATTTTTTGTGAAACTGGTATCTTTATCCCGCATTTTCCACACTACTCTGTAATGTACTGCTTTTCTGCGTTCAACATTCTTTACTGCATCTAGTCTTGCTTTTCTTTTATCGATTTTTGAATCTCAACTTATTTTATCAGCGAGGTATTTCGATAGAGTATTGATTTCCCCATGTTCTTTGAGTAACAATCCAAATGTCCACTGATACCCATCTCAAATTCGGGTGGTTATTTTTCAAGTAGAATTTTGTTACATTAAGCACAATATCGGATTCTTAAATTATTGAGGATTGATGAATTATTATTGCAGGATTGGAAAAAACGCTTGGGATTACTTTGAAGGGTACAAAATAGATATCCATGAATAAATAAATAATTTTGGAAAAACACAAAAGTCGTGATACTTTTTGAACAGACCTATTATGTACGAGTACTAATTACGAAATAATAAAAATTAAGAGATATCGTACTCTGTTGAAATTTCCTCGTGAAAAGGTTTTAAAATACGGCAATAAAACATGTATTAATGATTGAAAGGATTTGTATTTTGGACATCATTAAAATATAATAGTGATATAACGTTCTCCTCTCAGTGATATCTATTTACTTTTATTAAAATTAATAATAAATTGAATCTCTAAGGATCAAATTTAAAAATTGAACTTCTCGAATCACTTATGAATTTTCTCTCTGGCGTATTATATTCTTCGGGGCGCAACACCATGGAGACAGTTAAAATTTAAAAAAAAGCCCTCCATACACCATAAATTAGTACACTTAGGCTACACAAAAAATATCACACTGAATGTCATGCGTCGGTACTCGCATCCATCCCGCAAGGTCTAAAACCGCTCTCTCGATTAAAAAGTGTGAGGTTCGGGCCTTGCGAGCTCATTACATAAAAATGTGTTTTTGTGTAAAAATCTATGGAAGATCAGCGTATTGGGAATACTCGTCATGCAAAGTTCTAAATTATCGTAAAAATAATCACTCAATGAGCCCCAAATGCGTAATGGAAATATTTTCAAAGAGAAGTTAGAGCAAATCATATTTGCTACTCAAAAAAATTTAAGGTTTTATTTATTCTCCTCAGCTAAAAACCCGGGCCTTCCATTCTTCAGGAAGCATACCCAGGTTCTTTTATGGATGGATTAATTCCGTCATCCAGAGCAACATAACGACACGCATATAAAAGAAATCGTTAATTGAAATGTCTTTTTGCCTCGAATTTTGCCAATAAGATGGCGCATTAACCTGCATTCAATGACGCACCTGCATCTCGTTAATACGTTTGCTTTTGGGATTTCTTTTTGAAAACATATATTTCTCGTGCCAACGGACGGAGGGAGTAATTTAGTCAAGTCCTGAATTGAGGGGTCACTTATACTTCAATCACGATTCTCTCAAAAAAGTTGCGAGGAGATTGCACACGCCTGTGGAACGTTATCCCAAACGGAAGATTCTGAGTTAGGGCGGAGAATTCTATAAAAAATGTCCCCCGCTCGGATACGGGTAATTGGAAATTCCGGATTATAGGTAGGACTTCCAAGAATCCTTTGCCTCGGTCCCATTGCCGAAATGCCGCCACCGAAAGAAAAAGTCCCAAAGCTGCACGCATAATGAATGAACCCGCTCCCACTCCTCTCCCCCTCGCACGGAAAAGAACGGCGGAGAAAATAAGCACCACCGACGATCCCGCTCCTCCATTCGCTGTTGCAACTTAACACAAGATTCCGTCATTTCATTTCTCGGGTTGCTCAAAGAGACCGAAGGGATCAGCATCAAATGACTTTTTCGAGGTGGGAAGGGAAGCGAATTCGTAGGGAGAGAGGGAGGGAGGTCGTTTCGCGAGTGTGGGTGGGGAGCGAGGGGGGTGTTACTTAAGACGAGATGGCGGCGGTGAAGGGTGCGCAGTCGTGGGGGCGGGTGGAACGTTTTCCGGGATAGATCGCCGAGGCCTGCGGAGAGGAAGGGGGGATGGGGGGAGCTGAGGGAGGGGCTTCGGGGCGTCGGGGTGTTGGGATTAAGGGGGGGTGGGTGGGCGCGGACCACGGGCTGTGGGAGTGAGACACCGACGTACGTGCAGGGACGGTGCGTCGTCGCGATACATCGATTGAGAAGGGCGATACTCGTGCGACATCTGTATCCCCGTGCCCACCTATCGAACTTTGCAATATATCGCCTGTGTTTAAAAATGCCATCCTGTTGCACCGATGAAATACGACATGGCCATTCCATATTGGGCGGCGATCAACTGCAGGGATGGGATTAGCCAGAAGATTTCATGTATGTTTAGAACGATGTTAAATAAAAATAAGTTATCAATTTTTCTATGTAAGCGATACAGCAGAGCCATTAATTTTAAAATTTAAAATTGCAAAATAAACCATCGAGGCAGGGGAGCATTAATGAAATCACAGTCCCTTTGCGAAGCCATTTTTCGTGTCTGATCTATGTTGAATGACTATTATTAGGCAACACATTGTGGTAGGAGCTTTACAAGCTTTTATATTGCTTCATGACGATGAAATATTTAAATTACATATTTAAAAAATACAGCTACTCGAATTAGACCAAGTACATATGTTCAACGTGCCTCCTGCGAGCGGGCAGCACATGTGATTTTCCGCAAGATTAAGGTGCTAAAAGGAGCAATCTGATGTCCTTTTATGATATAGCCTATGGCGTGACGGATTGTGGTTATAGATGAAGTGTAATTTCGAAGGGAAAATGTAAGCAAATAGCCAACTACTCTGTAGGTAAGCAAATACAGTAAGAACGACGCATCTAAATACATTTGGTGGGTCGCAAATTGGGATCGCAAAACGGCGCTCCGCAGACTTCTTGACGTCGACGTTGGTGGACGGATGTGGTGGCAGGGTGTAGTTTCCCGATTTTCCGTCAGTGGCTCTCGCGTCGTTTTTGACTAAGGCCAGGGTGGGGGAGGGGTCGAGGGTGAGGTGCGATGAAGAACGTGGAGGGGAAGGAAGTCCTTATCGCTGTGTTAAGCAGCCACCAAGGGGGGGCCATGTGCGACACAGCCGATCCGGTATCAACGCAAAGCTTTCGAGTGAGCCAACGGATCCGGAGGAGAAGGGTGACGGCTGGCGCTTAGTGCGTGCAGTTAATCCCTCCTTCCCGGCCAATGTTGGGAAGCAAATCAATTGAACTCTTGACACCGTGGAACTTCACTTCGATCTCCAACATCGGGGTCAGAAGGCGGAGGAATGGAGGCATGCGTACTTCATCGAAGAATTCTATTATGGCAGTTACGCTTGGAAATACTGTTAAGATGACAATGTCTTTCGAACGCTTCTACTTTCCACGCGAACCTCAACACGCAATGCGATTACTCAAGAGAATAAAAGTTTTGAGCGCGGAGGCTTGGATATAAAATTTTGCCTGGATGTGAGATATCGTTCAAAAATATTCATATAGCATTGATTAGGAGTGGGTCGCGATAGTTCAGGGGTAGATCATTAGACTACTGGCACTTAACTAATATTAATGGACTATTGGAGGTCCCGGGTTCGATCCTCGGGCAAGCCTCTCTGGGCACTTGCAGCTCCACCCAAGCGATGTGATTTTTCGGCTACCAGATATACCTGGAAAACCATTACCGGCACAGGGAAAAGAGCTGGCTCCCCTATCCTGATATGTGAATTTCAGGTGACGTATAGAGCTTAGTACTGGGTGAACTCTATCATCACATATCAAACCCACCTTCGGGTTAATAACTGTGTTTACGGTTTAGGGTTTACATGTGTATATATATATATATATATATATATATATATATATATATATATATATATACACAGTTTTACAGAATTTTCCGGACAAACCCTGTATATATATAAATATATAAATATATATATATATATATAACGTGGACAGCAACAAACAATACAAGAACACATAAAAAGATCACTCACATTTATGTGTCCTTATATTGTTTGTTGCTGTCCACGTTAAATATATAAGTATATATATATATATATATATATATATATATATATATATAAACCATAAACACAGTAATCAACCCGAAGGTCGGGTTAGTAGGTGATGGTAGAGTTCACCCAGTATTAAGCTCTATACGTCACCTGAAATTCACATATCAGGGTAGGGGAGCCAGCTCCTTTCCCTGTGCCGGTAATGGTTTTCCAGGTATATCTGGTAGCCGAAAAATCACATCGCTTGGGTGGAGCTGCAAGTGCCCAGAGAGGCTTGCCCGAGGATCGAACCCAGGACTTCCAATAGTCCATTAATATTAGTTAAGTGCCAGTAGTCTAATGATCTACCCCTGAACTATCGCGACCCACTCCTAATCAATGCTATACGGCGTGTGAAATTCTGACATCAGGGTAAAGGGTCCAGTTCCTTTCCCTGTGCCGGCTATGGTTTTCCAGGAAGATCTGGTACCCGAAAAATCACATAGCATGGGAGGAGGTGCCCAGAGTGCCTTGTCCAGGAATCGAACCCGGGACCCTCCAGTCGGCAGTCCAACGCTCTACCCCCTGGACTACCACGACCCATATATATCTATATATATATATATATATATATATATATATATATACGAGGGTCATCCGGAAAGTAGTACCCGTTCGTGCCGCATGAAGTGCTGACGACGCGAGTAGCCGCTGGACGAGGTCAGATAGCTTCAGTGGCTTGTCTGCCTTCTCTGAGCCAAGTTGCGTGACGCTAGCATTGCCTGTGTTGTTTCTGTGATTGTTTACAATGTTTAAAAAAATTGAGAACGCCGCCAGTTGTGAAGTGAGGGCAGTGATTAAATTCCTCAATGCAAGAAACGTTCGCCCATGTGATATTCATCGCCAATTAAAGGAGGTGTATGGAGACAATGTAATGGACGAGTCGTCTGTTCGGCGGTGGTGTCGCAACTTCAACATGGGGAGGGGGAACACACACGACGATGAGCGTTCGGAGAGACCGTCTGTCATTACAGACCAACTGGTGAGCTCAGTTGACGAATTCGAGAGGCGAACGATCGGCGCGTCACAATTGATGACATCTGTGAGCATTTTCCCAATGTTTCTCGAACAATTGTTCATGAAATTGTTAAACACCATCTGCATTATGCAAAAATTTGTGCAAGATGGGTCCCTCGCGTATCCCAATGAGCTGGCGGCGAAGGACTATGCAGCAGGAATACAGAAACTTGTCACACGTTATGACAAATGCCTTAATTTGCTTGGAGATTATGTTGAGAAGTAGTTTAAAGTATCCTCTTTCAAATAAAATTTTTTATGTTTGTTAATATTTACTTTTGTGTCTTTATTTCACGAACGGGTACTACTTTCCGGATGACCCTCGTGTATATATATATATATATATATATATATATATATATATATATATATATATATATGCATATATATATGCATATATATACATATATAATTGTATTTGATCATGAAAACCTTCGCTTTTCAATTATACGAATCATGATTAGCCGATAAGTTCTCCATAAAATGGGAGCCAGACGAAAGGCAGTCCAGGAGCGTCTGTTCCTCAGTGAGGCGGCTGCAATGGAGTCTGACCCCAGTGGGGCGGCATTTAAGTGATGGTGTCACGTTAAAAACACTATAGAGGAAGGTAACGGGAAACCACCTTAATTATCACTCCCAAGATTTATATTATGGACAAAACAGAGATTTTCAGTCCTGGCAACTAAGAGGGCTCGGCCCAATCGGTGGTGTGTCGTGCTCGGCAGCGGGGGAGGCAAGGCTCCCCCGCTCTCTCAGGGGCTCTTGCAGGGGATAATTTTAGGTGTATACGAGGTGAGATGGAAGGTCAGAGAGGATTACTGGAGTGATAATTATAGCATAATATACAGCGGCGGAGACGAAAGCCAACGAGGGCTTGCCATAGTATTAAATGAAGAGGTAGGAAGAAGCGTAGTCAACATAGAGCAGGTAACGGAGAGATTATTACTAGTAGAGATAAAAGCAGAACCGACGAACTTGGTTATTATTCAGGTATACATGCCACCGAGCAACCATAAGGAAGAAGAGGTCGATAGGATATACGATCAGTTACAGGGCATAATCGCGTGTGTTCCTGAAGGGAAACGTTTGATAGTGCTGGGAGATTGGAGTGCAACGGTAGGTGAAGGAAGAGATGGTGATGAGGTGGGGGACTACGGTTTAGGCACGAGGAATGACCGCGGGGAGAAAGCAGTTGAGTTCTGCTTTAGTTAGTTTCATCTCCCTTAATGCCCTTTCGATCTCATCGTCTAGCATGCCTGGACCTAAGCAATCTTCCTCTACGTCATATTCTTTCTAAATATCTAACTTTGTTGGTCGAAATTCTTCACTATACCGTTCTTCCATAAATTCCTTCCATCTCTCTTGGATTTTTCCTGCGTCAGCTATTATCTTACCTGCCTTATCTGTAACTATTAGCATAGATCTCCTTTTCTTACTTCCCGATAAAGATATACCTTTGCTGTACAGCGCACCAATTTCACCCTTCCTCTGCAGACTTTCCATATCCTCGCACTGCGTCTTCCACCATGATAGTTTTGCTTTATTGGTTCCCCCCTGAATGTATTGTTTAATTCTTTGTACCTCATTTGGCCTAAGTCTGTACAGGTATTTCAATTCTTCCATTTTCTCCGCTCATACATCTTTGTAATTATCTCACCCGTGATCCATGGTTTCCTAGTCATCTACATCTACATATACCCCGCAAGCCGCAGCAAGGGCGTGTGGCGGGGGGTGTTAGGACACCACCCGTAATTTAGAAAAGAAAAAAAAACCGCATCCTAGAACCACAAATTCATACATCCACAAAAAAAACATGGCATACATTCATGCAAGAACACTTACACCCCACATACATGCAAACACTCAAACTACACCTTACATACACATGCACCTGAAGGTATACAGGTACCTAACAGCTTTGAAGTGTTTAACTTTGCTCCGACTTGTAAATTCAATGTTTTCAATATTTCTAAAGTGACTTCGGTTTCTTACTATTATGATTCCTGATTGTTCGGGGAAAGAATGAGTATTTGTACCTATCTGTCCTGGAATTTATTTCCCTTATTTTATATTTGTGGTCTGATCTACCTAAGTAGTGTGGGGCCATTATAATTCCTTCAGTGTCATAGGTAAACTCGTTTGTTCTGAACCTTTTTAAAAGTTTAAGCCTCGCTTGTTCTCTCCGCACTTCAAATGGTTCCCAGGCTAAATCCCCTAAGAGACCTGTCACACTTGTGTTCTTATCATAACAATTTTTAACGAATCTAGCGGATTTTCTCTGGACTTTATCTAATTCTTTTTGCCAAATATTCTCCCAAGGATCCCAAATACTTGCGGCATATTCCAAATGAGGTCTAACTAGAGCATAATAACACCTCTCTTTAACTTTCTCATTACAATTCCCCACCACCCGTTTTATGAAGCCAAGTTTCATTAAAGCTGATCCGCATATTGTCCTGATATGTGCTCCCCATGAAAGGCGTGGTGTTAGAACAACCCCCAAATATTTAACTTGATCGGCCGTAGTGAGTATTGAACCTTCTATTTTGTAGTTTATATCCTGTTCCTCGTTTCCTTTGTCCCAAAATTTCAAAACTGCGCATTTATCTATATTAAGTGTTAATCCCCATTTAATGCACCATTCTGAGATATTGTCTAAGTCTCTAGAGAGTAGCTCGCGATCTATTTGGCTCCTTATTTCCCTGTATACATCTACATCTACATCTACTCAATACCCCGCAAGCCGCCGCAAGGGCGTGTGGCGGGGGGTGCTAGGACACCACCCATAATTTAGAAAAGAAAAATAATAAAAAAAAATCGCATGCAATAACGACAAAATCATATATAAAAAAAAAACATGGCATACATTCATGCATGAACACTTACACCCCACACACATGCAAACACTCAAACTACCAACTAACATACACATGCACCTGAAAGTATACCTAACATCTCTATAGTGTTTAATTTTGTTCCGACTTGTAAATTGAAAGTTTTTAATATTTCTAAAGTGACTTCGGTGACTTCGGTCGGTAGTCCTTTTCGCATTTACGGTTCTAATAGTATCTTGGGCGGCTTTCGATAACCCTTTTTGATGCATTCTTATTTTTCTTCGATAGTACTTAGCTCTTTATTTCCTCTATAGCCTGTTGGTATTCCTTCTTTTTCAAACCATTTGATGCTTCCACATTCCATTTTCTAACCCGTTGCCCCTGCCTTATCTTTTTGAAATGGACGCTATATTTCATTACAACTAAATTGTGGTCAGAGTCCGCATCTGCTCCCGGGAAGCTGTGCGAATTAATCACCCTGTTCCTAAACCTGTGTTTAACCAGAATATAATCTAGCTGATACCTCTCAGATTCACCTGGCATTTTCCATGTATACCTGTGTCCTTTGCGGAGTCTAAGCCAAGTGTTGGTGATGACTAACCCCTCTCTCCTGCAGAACTCAACTGCTTTCTCCCCGCGGTCATTCATCGTGCCTAAACCGTAGTCCCTCACCTCATCACTATCTCTTCCTTGACCTACCGTCGCATTTCAATCCCCCATCACTATGATATATTACCCTGCGGGACACACATGCGATTATGTCCTCTAACTGATCGTATATCCTGTCGACCTCTTCCTCTGTATGGTTGCTCGGTGGCATGCATACCTGAATAATAACCAAGTTCGTCCGCTCTGCTTTTATCTCTTCAAGTTATAATCTATCCGTTACCTGTTCTATGTTGACTACGCTTCTTCCTGCCTCTTTCTTCTACACTATGGCAACCCTTCGTTTGGTCTCGTTTCCGCTGCTGTATATTATTCTATACTGATGACTCCAGTAATCCCCGCTAACCTTCCATCTGACCTCGCATAGAATTGAAATATCTATATTCCCCTTTCCGTCTCTCGCTTAATATTTCCAATTTCCCTGTCCTCATCATTGTCGTCACATTCCACGTTTCTATTCTAACTAACTTGGTCTTCTTCTTCTGCGTGTTCTGTCCTGCTGCTGCCGGGTTTCCCTTGCAAAGGTTTCTTGGGATTACGACGGCGGAAGCCTTGCCTCCCATGCTGCCGAGCACGACATACGGCCGCTTGGGCCGAGCCCTAAATTTGTTAGGACTCAAAATATCTGTATTGTCCATCATTTAACTCTTGGAAATGATAATTGAGGTGTTTTCCCGTTGCCTTTCACAATGGTGCTTTTAGCGTGACACCATCACTTACTGGCCGCCCCACAGGGGTCGGACGCCATTGCAGGCGCATCAATGAGGAACTGATGCCGCGTGGACCACCTTTCGTCAGGCTCCTAACCTTCGACCTATCTGGAATGGGTGATTATTATTATTACTCCCGCCAGCACAGCTCATCGGAACGCACAAGCCCTTCCACCACGTCAAGGTTGTAGTCCCGGGAGGGATATATATATTTATAGTACAATACACAGTAACACATAATATAGAAACACAAAAAAAGAGAACTCTCACACGTATTTTCTCGATATTTCGACGGAAACAATCCGTCTTCCTCTGAAGATATAGAAGTAATGGGATAGATAATAATATATAATGGGAAGATATAGAAGTAATGGGATAAGATATATAAAGTAATATATAAATAAATAAATAAATATATATATATATATATATATATATATATATATATATATATATATATATATATATATGTATGTATTATATATATAAACACACCTGCAACCAAGCCGAAGGATAAAAGGAAACGTACTAAGGATTATCCGATGAGCAAGAGAGGCAATTCTTTAGAGTTCTGGCCGAAGAATTTACATGCGTAATTAAGCCATTATGTGTGGCATTCGTGTACTTGGAGACAGCCTTCGATAACGTTGAATGTAACATGATGTTCATGATACTAGAAGCGCTTGGATTGGTCTAGAACACCTAAATATTTATCCATAGCCTCTGCAAGAATCAGGTTACAACAATGCAAAAGAAAAATAGAAGCCAAAATAAACAAAGGAGCAAGACAAGGATGCAACCTCTCGCCAGGAGTATTCAACGAAAACCTGGAAGAGGCAATGGAAGAATTACAAGAACTGGATATCGAAGGGGTTTAGGTAAATTGAGATGAAGTCAACATGCTCCAGTTTTCAGTTGACATCGCAGTAGTGGCGGAAACGCGAGAGGACCTGCACGCAACTCTAAGTGCTATGGATCCAGTCCTGGGAGAATATAATATGAGCATCAGCAAGGAGAAAACAAAATCCTTGTGTGTGGAAGAGAGGAGCTTGATGAAGTTATCACCATTCGCGTGTTGAAACTGGAGCAATTGGAATCCTTTATCTACCTGGACAGCAGCATAATATGGAAAGAGATTTGATTGGCATCAAGCCACGAACGCTTTCATGAATAAGTGAAAATCACTGCATATACTACCTTGATCAAAAATTTCCCGGAATTTATTCAGAAAATTAAAAATACAAGTTTATTCATCTAAATATATATTGTCCCCTTCAAAGTAATCCCCATCGACTGCAACACACTTATGCCAGCGCTTGATCCAATCCTCGAAACATTTTTTATATTCGGTTTTCGGTATGTCCATCAGTGCTTCCTGCGATTTTTCCATTACTTCCTCTCGGCTGCTAAAACGCGTTCCCCGTAATGGTTTTTTAACTCGATTGAACAGAAAGAAGTCACAGGGAGCCAAATCAGGTGAATTCGGTGGCTGTTGGATGGTATTTGTTGCATTTTTCGTCAAAAAATTACGAATAATGATAGCACTGTGCGACGGTGCGTTATCATGGTGCAAAATCCACGAGTTTTCTGCCCACATTTCTGGTCTCTTTCGGCGAATTGCTTCACGCAAACGTCTCATAACGCCCAAATAATACTCTTTGTTTACTGATTTCCATATTTTTCGGGCTGCGTCCGCGTATGTCGTTTAAATGTACAACAGTTTCGCCAGCTATCCTGCTGGCGTCCTCAGGTCAAGGATGAAAAGAAGCTTGTTGTCCCGTCTTATATAGGAAAAATCCGGCGCCAATACCGGGAAATTTCTTGGCCAATCCGGGAACGTCCTCATATTTGCGCGGAATTATTCGTTTCCACGCACTGTGGAGTGGATATCCATCCTCTCTGTTAAAATTTTTTGGCCTTTTAACGATTTCAATGGCCTCTCTGATTATTCTCTGGAAGTATTTTCCTTCTTTCGCTATTATTTTAGCGTCGTCGAAGAGAATAGAGTGTCCAGGTTCACTCCAGGCGTGCTCAGCGATGGCCGATGCTCTAAACTGTTAGGCCTTGGTTGCCCTCTGGTGTTCACTCATGCGTGTTTTCAGCGCTCTGCACGTTTCACCGATGTACCATTTGCCACAGGAGCATGGCACTTGGTACACGCCTTCTGATATTAACGGTGAAATTCCATCCTTGGGTCCGGGTAGGGTGTCAGCTATCTTGGTGACGCAGTTGAATCTGGTCACCACATCATGTTTCCTTAAAGCCCTCGCGATTCTTTCCGAAGTCCCTGCGATGAAGGGGATGGTGACGTAAGCCTTCGGACGTGGTCTGGAGTCTTCCTCTCTGTCAGGAACAGCGGTGGTTTGTCTCTTCTTTTCTTCCTTCTCGGCCCTTTTATGGATCATATGAGCGCTGTATCCATTCCTTTGCAGGGCATTTGTCAAGTGTTTCTTCTCGTTGGCAATAGAATCGGAGTCACATATTTTTATATGCTCGGTTGACAAGTGTGTCTACCAGTGAGGTCTTCTGACTGGGATGGTGGTGCGATGCAGCATTAAGGTAGCGGTCGCTGTGAGTAGGCTTCCTGTATACTCTGTGTCCAAGCCTCCCATTCCCTGTATTTCTCTTCACCATGACGTCCAAGAAGGGCAGTTGATGATCCTTTTCCACCTCCATAGTGAAGTGGATGGCTTGATGCTGTGAGTTCAGATGTTTCAGGAACTTTTTTTTTTTTTTAATTCTTCCTCTCCGTGTGACCAAATGACAAAAGTGTCGTCGACATATCTTAGCCACAGTGAGGGCCGCTTGTCGCAGGATTCCAGTGCTTTCTTTTCGAAGCTCTCCATGTAGAGGTTGGCCACAACCGGGGAGAGGGGTGAGCCCATCGCAGCTCCTTCCATCTGCTCGTAATGGTCACCATTCCATAGGAAGAAGGAATTGCGGAGGCAATGCTCCACCAATCCTGGAAAGTCCTTAGGGATTCCGCGGGAGGTGAGTTCCTTGATGATATTCAGCGATTCCTCAATAGGGACGCTGGTGAAAAGCGATTCAACATCGAAGCTGACCATGAGATCGTTGTCGTGGATGGTGATGTTTCTTATTACGTCAATGAAACGCGTCGAGTTTTTTACGAAGCTGGGTGTCTGTCCGACGTGGTCCTGCAGAGACCGCGCCAAGTACTTGGCGAGTTGGTAAGTCGGAGCGTCAATCTGGCTCACAATCGGTCGGAGAGGTACATCCTTCTTGTGAATTTTGGGCAGGCCGTACAGTCTCGGTGGTTTCGGTGCAGTCGGAAGTCAGTCTCTTTGTTTACTGTCTGGCCTTCTGGCAAAAATTCATGATGCACTACACCGTTGTAATCCATGAAAACCGTCAGCATTGCCTTCTTTTTTGACTGAAAACGACGTGGTTTTTTTGGTCTCGGCTCATTTGGTGAACGCCATTCACTTGCCTGATGTCTGGATTGCGTGTCGTACTCATAAACCCACGTCTCGTCTCCAGTAATGATCCTTTTGATGAATGTGGGATCGGATTCAGCCTCGCAAATCATGTCTTTTGCGACGTCAACACGGTCTCTTTTTTGCATGAAATTGAGGTCTTTTGGAACCAACTTTGCTGCTACACGACGGAAACCCAAATCATTAACCACAATGTCTTGGGCGGATCCATAGGCAATGTTCAAGTCCTCCGCTATTTCTCTGATGGTTAATTTGCGGTTATTGACCAACATTTCTTTTACTTAATCAATTTTTTCACCGACTTTCGATGTCGATGGTCTGCCACTGCGTTCATCATCTTCGATTGACTCACGACCACTTCTGAACCGCTCGTGCCACTGGTAAACGACCGTTTTTTTTAGAGAATCGTTGCCGAAACACTTTTCCAACATTTCCAACGTCCGTGCGCCACTAAATCCGTTTTTTACGCAAAATTTAATACAAGTTCGTTGTTGCAAATTTAAATCCATTTCTGAAATTGTAAAAAATCGCCAACACACACAGAGATAGATGTACTCTTGGCTACGTAACTTTTGCAAATGTCAAGTTATGACACTAAGATTTAAAGGGAATATCAACAACAAATGTACCAATTTAACAAAAAAAAGAGAACTCAAATAGAAACAATGGGAGCGCCACACGGTGGTTATTCCGGGAACTTTTTGATCAAGGTAGTATGTTGAAAGAACCTAAGGCCGGAAAGAAGAAAGCAATTCGTCAATACTTCGTGTGGAGCATGGCCCTCTATGGTTCCGAGACGTGGAACATTGGAAAAGTGGACCAGCGTCGGATAGAAGCTGTTGGAATATTGTGCTGGTTGACATTGCTGAAGATTAAATGGACAGAAAAAGTTAGGAACGAGGAAGTTCTGTTTGCAAAAATATTTTACTTTTTCTTCATATTTTTTGGTGAAATGAAATTATTTTAACCTGGGAGAAATTGGGAGTGACTACAAGCGATTAATTTAATAAAAACACTTGATATTTGATTGTACAATATAAAAACACTCATTTAGTTTTGGGTTAAAGATTTAGTGTTCAAATTTTAAGTTCCCGTGCAGTAATTATTTGTATGCAATTGCAAGAAAACTATTGTAAAATATTTGTAAATCGATAACAGATGAATGTTTGATGAAAATTTTATTTAACTTGCCCAAAAAATATTGATTTTTGCTATTTACTCCTATGCTGATCTCTTGCCTTAACCATAGCTTCGAGATCATACATCTGGAATAATTTAAACTCCTTACATTGAGTACCCAAGTTACAACTTCTTTTCCCAGTTCCTCACTATGCAGGAAGGGACATTTCTTTTCTTTTTTTAGATCAATAGTAGCGATAAAAAAAGAGCTTTTAATCACTCGGTTGCTTAATAAACGCCGATTTCTGATTCTATAAAATAAATTATTTACTAAATAATCTCTTTTAAAGGCAATTATTTATGCTAAATTATACTTGGATAAATAAATTTACCTCCAGTACATATGCATCTGTCAAACAACGGAAGACGAATGGCAGATAATAGCTAGCCATTATAACAACTACTCAAATTTTCAGAATCATTAATTCGATTTGAATTAGATATCGTGAAGGGGCATTTTATAGCACAGATTTCCAGCTTTTAATTCGCTGCAAGCAACATCTGCGTAGCCCTTGTGCATGTGTGCCGTCATTGGTGCACCCATTGTAATCAATAGCTGGGAATTATTTTCCATTTGTCGATAGACTTTCTTCCGTCTGGTTTATTGGTGCCATTGCGAAAAAGCAGAGTGGTAAAGAAAAGAAGGCAATGTCAAGTTTACGGATTCATCATGATTTATATAGGTTGATTTTCTTCATTAGTTACGATGAAGAAAGTTTTCTAAAAAAGCAAAATGCCCAAGATGTTGTTTACAAAGACCCAATATTATTTTGGGAATTGTTATCGATAAAAAAGAAATACGTTACCCTGCCGGCCGCGGTGGCCATAGTGCTTGTGATTGTCATTGCTGTATGCTTGCATAGAAATTAGGTGGAATGAGGAACTATGAAATCAAAATTTCACCGCTACAAAATTCGTTAAATAAATAAATAAGTGTATTCGGGGAATCAAAAAAGTGAAAATCGGGTATAACATTTATTCTAATGTTATGTGCAAGTCGTTTTTTACATACTGGCGTATATTATTAATTCATATTACCAAGAACCCTATTGAAGCATTAAGTTAAGCTTTTATTCATTTTTATTGGTGAAAAATTTAATACTATTGAATAAATAAATTCCACAAATATCATTACAACTATGGATTAACAGGGTAATTTTTTGATTAGTTTTTCAATTAAATGCATTTCATCTCATGTTGCATTTTTTATACAAGTTCCTGTTTTTTTTGCTGAACTCATGTTTTTTATTAACTCTTTTTTGTTACTATCAACTAGTACCACGTAAAGTTTTTCATTAGTTTGTCGCAGCGGGCGCTTGGCGACATAAGGAGCGTCGAGAGGTAGGATAATTTGGTTTAATTAGGCCGAAAAACCCAGGAACATTATATATATACTGGTATATATATATATTTTTTTTTAAGGTAATCTACCGGTTAAGGCAGGTTTTTGGATGGACACAACTACCAAACAAATATTTTATTACTCCTAACAAAACACAAAATCCATCATCCTACTCTATATCAGGTCCCTCTTCATCTCTGAGTACTTTCTTCCTCCCTTCATCCCGTCCAACATCCCTATCCTGTTCCTTCCCTTTCCTCGTTTGCCTAACATTCTTCCCTTAATTACAGTCTTCAACATCCAGCCGCCGGTCAACACCCCCTTCATCCACTTTTCCTGCCTCCATAGGATTTCTCTCAACAAACCCCTCTCTTCGCCCACCATACCAAGTACGAGTACTTCCTCGTTTGTTTTCTTCTCTGTCCATTTCACCTTCTCCATTCTTCTCCACACCCACATTTCAAAAGCCTCCAGTCTACGTCTATCCTCCTGCTTCAATGACCACGTTTCCGCACCGTACATAGCTACGCTCCATATCAAAGTTTTTACGAGTCTTTTCTTAACATCCTTACTCAGAGTCCCCGTCATCAACTCCCTCCTCCTTGTGAAAGCCTCTTTGCCTAGCGCAATTCTTCTCCTTACGTCCCTACTACTTTGACCGTGTTGGTCCAAAACACTACCGAGATACGTAAACTGCTCTACCTGCTCTAGTTTTTGCCCTCCTATTTTAATGTTAAGCTTGGCCTTTTTCTTTCTAGAAAATCGCATAACCTTTGTTTTCTTAATATTGATTCTCATCCCATTGCTGTCGCACTTAATTTCCAATTCACTCAGCAATGCTTGCAGCCCCTTGGCTGACTGACAAACTAAAGCTTGGTCACCAGCAAACCTAACTGATTTTACGAATTCCCCGCCCACTTTCATTCCTACCTCGAGTTTTTCCCATGCCTCTTTAATCATTTCCTCTGCATACAGGTTGAACAGCAACGGTGATAATGGGCAACCCTGCCTTACACCCCTTCCTAACACTGCCCATCTTGACTCCCCGTTTCCCACCCGCACCTGAGCAGTCCGAGACATGTACAGGTTGCGGATTAGCCTCCTTTCCCTCCAATCTATTCCTATTTTCTGCAATATACTCATTAGTTTTTCCCAATTCACCCTATCAAACGCTTTTTCGAAATCTACGAAACAGGCGAATACCTCCTGGTTGTGTTCTATACTCCTCTCGATTAATAATCTCATTACTGCAATGGCATCACGCGTACCTCTCCCCTTCCTAAACCCAAACTGATCATCCCCTAAGTAATCATTTGCCCTACTCTCTATCCTTTTGTTTATGATCCTGAGAACTACTTTAGCTGCGTGGGATATCAAACTAATTGTCCTATAGTCCTCCCATGACGTGGCCTTTACCTTTTTCGGAATAGGAACTAAAACTGATCTCAAAAAGTCTTCCGGCCAGGTTCCCTCCTCATAAATACTACGGATCAGCCCATATAGCCTCTTCCTCCCACATTTTCCTAAGCATTTTAAAAGTTCCACGGGAATGTTATCTACCCCCACGGCCTTTCTTAGTTTCATCTCCCTTAATGCCCTTTCTATCTCATGGTCGTGTATGCCTGGACCTACGCTGTCCTCCTCTACGTCATTTTCTTTTTCAATGTCTAACTTTGTTGGTCTGAGTTCTTTACCATACAGTTCTTCTATATACTCCTTCCATCTCTCTTGGATCTTTGCTGCGTCAACTATTACCTTACCCGCCTTATCTCTAACTGTTAGCATAGCTCTTCCTTTCTTACTTCCCGATAACGATTTAACTTTGCTGTACAGCGCACCGATTTCACCCTTCCTCTGCAGACTTTCCATATCCTCGCACTGCGTCTTCCACCATGCTTCTTTTGCTTTATTTGTTGCCCGCCTCAATTTATTGTTAAATTCTTTGTACTTCATTTTGCCTAATTCTGTATTCATATTCTTCCATTTTCTCCGCACATCCATCTTTGTAATCATCTCATCCGTGATCCATGGTTTCCTAGCCCTTTTAGCGTTAACGGTTCCAATAGTGTCTTTTGCGGCTTTAGACAACCCCTTCTTGATCATTTCCCATTTTTCTTCGATAGTACTAAGCCCTTTACCATCCTCCATGATTTTCTCTACCGCCTGTTTGTATTCCTTCCTTTTCAACCCATTTAACGCTTCTACATTCCATTTTCTAACTCGCCGCCCCTGCCTTATCTTTTTGAAACGTACGCTACATTTCATAACAACTAAATTGTGGTCTGAGTCCGCATCCGCTCCCGGGAAGCTGTGGGAATTTATCACACTATTCCTAAACCTGTGTCTAACCAGGATATAATCTAGCTGATATCTTCCTGAGTCACCTGGCATTTTCCATGTATACCTGCGTCTTTTGTGGTGTCTAAACCAAGTGTTGGTGATGACTAACCCCTGTCTTCTGCAGAACTCAACTGCTTTCTCTCCGCGGTCATTCCTCGTGCCTAAACCGTAGTCCCCCACCTCATCACCATCTCTTCCTTCGCCTACCGTCGCATTCCAATCCCCCATAACTATCAAATGTTTCCCTGCAGGAACACACGCGATCATGTCCTCTAACTGATCGTATATCCTATCGACCTCTTCTTCCTTATGGTTGCTCGGTGGCATGTATACTTGAATAATAACTAAGTTCGTCGGTTCTGCTTTTATCTCCACTAGTAGTATTCTATCCGTTACCTGCTCTATGTTGACTACGCTTCTCCCTACCTCTTCATTTAATACAATGGCAACCCCTCGTTGGCTTTCGTCCCCGCCGCTGTATACTACCTTGATCAAATATTTCCCGGAATTTATTCAGAAAATTAAAAATACAAGTTTATTCATCTAAATCTATATTGTCCCCTTCAAAGTAATCCCCATCGACTGCAACACACTTATGCCAGCGCTTGATCCAATCCTCGAAACATTTTTTATATTCGGTTTTCGGTTTGTCCATCAGTGCTTCCTGCGATTTTTCCATTACTTCCTCTCGGCTGCTAAAACGCGTTCCCCGTAATGGTTTTTTAACTCGATTGAACAGAAAGAAGTCACAGGGAGCCAAATCAGGTGAATTCGGTGGCTGTTGGATGGTATTTGTTGCATTTTTCGTCAAAAAATTACGAATAATGATAGCACTGTGCGACGGTGCGTTATCATGGTGCAAAATCCACGAGTTTTCTGTCCACATTTCTGGTCTCTTTCGGCGAATTGCTTCACGCAAACGTCTCATAACGCCCAAATAATACTCTTTGTTTACTGTCTGGCCTTCTGGCAAAAATTCATGATGCACTACACCGTTGTAATCCATGAAAACCGTCAGCATTGCCTTCTTTTTTGACTGAAAACGACGTGGTTTTTTTGGTCTCGGCTCATTTGGTGAACGGCATTCACTTGCCTGATGTCTGGATTGCGTGTCGTACTCATAAACCCACGTCTCGTCTCCAGTAATGATCCTTTTGATGAATGTGGGATCGGATTCAGCCTCGCAAATCATGTCTTTTGCGACGTCAACACGGTCTCTTTTTTGCATGAAATTGAGGTCTTTTGAAACCAACTTTGCTGCTACACGACGGAAACCCAAATCATTAACCACAATGTCTTGGGCGGATCCATAGGCAATGTTCAAGTCCTCCGCTATTTCTCTGATGGTTAATTTGCGGTTATTGACCAACATTTCTTTTACTTAATCAATTTTTTCACCGACTTTCGATGTCGATGGTCTGCCACTGCGTTCATCATCTTCGATTGACTCACGACCACTTCTGAACCGCTCGTGCCACTGGTAAACGACCGTTTTTTTTAGAGAATCATTGCCGAAACACTTTTCCAACATTTCCAACGTCCGTGCGCCACTAAATCCGTTTTTTACGCAAAATTTAATACAAGTTTGTTGTTGCAAATTTAAATCCATTTCTGCAATTGTAAAAAATCGCCAACACACACAGAGATAGATTTACTCTTGGCTACGTAACTTTTGCAAATGTCAAGTTATGACACTAAGATTTAAAGGGAATATCAACAACAGATGTACCAATTTAACAAAAAAACAGAACTCAAATCGGAACGATGGGAGCGCCACACGGTGGTTATTCCGGGAACGTTTTGATCAAGGTAGTATTATTCTATACTTATCACTCCAGTAATCCCCGCTATCTTTCCATCTCACCTCGCATAGACCTAAAATATCTATATTTCACCTTTCCATCTCTCGCTTAACATTCTCCAATTTCCCTGTCCTCATCATTGCCCGAACATTCACGTTCCTATTCTAACTAATTTCGTCTTCTTCTCCTGCGTCTTCTGTCCTGCTGCTGCTGGTTTTCCCTTGCAAGGGTTTCGTGGGATGACGACCGCGGAAGCCTTGCCTCCCCCGCTGCCGGGCACGACACACGGCCGATTGGGCCGAGCCTTGTGGTTGCCAGGACTCAAAATTTCTCCATTTTCCAACATATTTTTCTAGGGAATGATAATTGAGGTGGTTTCCCGTTGCCTTCCTCAATAGTGTTTTTAACGTGACACCATCACTTAATGGTGGCCCCACTGGGGCCAGACGCCATTGCAGCCGCCTCACTGAGGAACAGACGCTGCGTGGACTACCTTTCGTCTGGCTCCTAACCTTCGACCTATCTGGCATGGGTGACCCTACCGGGGAGGGGATATATATATATATATATATATATATATATATATATATATATATATATATATATATATATATATATATATATATCCCCTCCCCGGACTACAACCTTGACGTGGTGGAAGGGCTTGTGCGTTCCGATGACCCCTAGAGCTGTGCTGGCGGGAGTAATAATTATTGCTCCTGGTAGGGTCACCCATGCCATATATATATATATATATATATATATATATATATATATATATATATATATATATATATATATTCTCAGCAAAACAAGGCACATTGTACACAAAATAAGATATCGCTTACATTGTACGATGAGAGAGAGGGAGGGAGAGAGCCGAGCACCAGGATGGGATCACTATTAGAAGATGGCACGACTAGGCGACAGCGGAACGGTGGTAGACGCGGGCACGGCGAACGTGTCCCCAGGCGGAGCCTTCGTTTCTCGAGGAGGGATGGGGGAGGGTCTGATCGTCTAGCCGAAGTCACGGCGAGCGTAACAAGCCTTGTGCTAGACGCGGTCACGACATGCGTGGCCCAACTGACCCTGATGCCTTGCCGACAGCCGAATTTATTCCCGCTCCTGGGCATGACCCTTGTCCTCTGACGCGCGCAGCCAGGAGTCATACTCAGGGAAGCAAGGCTTTCCCAGCCCACGTCACCGGCCGTCGGTACTGATAACGGAAACTAGTCATGCCCCTGCGGAGTCATGCCCGGTATCTAGTTTCCACGAATTAGATGATGCGTAAGGTACCTATCACGAGGGTATCGCGAATGCATGCCCTCGACAAGTTTGCCAGTTTCTAACTGGAGCGAAAATCAATCACATCATTGAAGTCGTCCAACGCAGATGACTAAGATCATTTGGAGTGCATTGGAATAGGACAATAAACCGGATTTTGATTGAAATATAATTTTAATCGTACCCAAAAAGGATTGTACCGTTACTGCAAGAAAAGGATATTTATAATGTCCTTGTTTCGTATCTTAGACTTGTAAAATAACTTAAAATTTCTTTTTCCTCCATGATAATAATTACGAGCATCAATTCGTTATTATAGCTTAAATTTAATGCCCGAGTTCCTCACATTTGCAATAATGTATTGAATTTCCGATGGCGAAATATATATAAAACGCTCAACATTTTGTCTAGATGTAAATCCAAATGAATCCCATATGCTGCGGCAGAACCAGTTCCTATGTAGCATTTTACTGCGTTTGCATTTAGGGGCATCAGAAATAAATTACTTTTCATGGATATATTTCAAGCTTATAATTAATTTCAGAGGAAATAGTCAATAGCTTCCGACGAATGGATGAAATAAAAGGGATTTTGACTTTACCAGGTACATGGTAAATGCATTTATTAATGTTTTTGGTGCATTTTCCTGGAAAATATATTATTTTCCCTTAGAGATCTATAAAATGAATTCCTAAAATTGTGAATGTTTAAATGGAATGGATAAGTTTCCAAAAATATGATTGAATATTAGGAAATTCATACTATGGCAAATGCCTCAACGAATTTAAGTACAACGGAATACCGTTGCCAACTTATAACATTATAGAAGTATGAAATGAAACCTCTCGCAGATAATTTTCCCTATTTCCCAGAGGCCTCTTTCTTTGTTTTTCACCTCCATTTCTTGTTTCCCCTTCTTCTTCAAACTCCTTCTGCCCCATAAATTGCCTTCTAATCCTCCTTTCTCTTTTTCTCCTCCCGCTTGGCTTTCAGTCATAAACTTACTTAACGCTTTTTATCACCAAAATCCCTCCGCAAATCCAAATTTTGCCACCACTCTGACCTCCGGCGTTCACAATCTACCCTCTCTTTCTTTTATTCAGTACACCTATCACTTATAGATTCTTTCGTGACTTTTCGACAACGTTTTCAGCCCTGCAGTAATTGTCCCATCAAGAAAATGGGTTAACCTACGACGAATCCGAAATTATTCTCCTTCATCATTCACTTGAAAATTCCTTGTCACCATGGAAATTAAACTTTCATTGAAAAAAAAGTAAGGGATTGATGAAAATACCATAATTGCATTTAGTAAGATTAGTTGTTGTTAGTCTCATTACATGTGTAGGTATGCATATATGGTTAATTATGAATTCAATGCGCATGATTTTATTGTGGAACAACTATCCATGGCAGCGCGGTAAAACCGGTTGGGAAATGTGTTTGGGGGTCTGCCCTTCCAACGCAGTAGCTCGCTAGTTTGATCCGAGCAGTCTGATCGGGAAGACGTTTCTCCACGTGAAGGGTGTTTTTCGATTTTGTAACATGGCGCGATGGAGCGTTCGCTTGAACAGTGATACGCCATCGAGTTTTACGTGCAGCTTGGAAAGAATGACACCAAAAGATTCCAGATGCTTCAATAGGCTTTCAAGGACGACTGAATATCACGGTCACAGTCCGGGAGGTGGCACAAGGGGTTCAAGGAAGTGCGGAAGGACATCTCCGAAGAACCCCGTCCTGGACGCCCAGCACCGGCCAGAGCCGACGAAAACGTGAGTCGTATGCGCGACGTTTTGCGTTCCGACCAGCGATTGGGCATCCAAAAAATTGCTAACACCGTACACGTGTCCACATTTGCGGTACATGGGCTAGTGACTGAAGATCTGTAAATACTCTAGGTCTGCGCGAAGCTTGCGCATTAAAGTGTTGCCACACGCCCTTCATCGTTACGAACTTCCTGGCCCGGAGCACCATCCCGGTGCGCTCCCAGCCCCTTTATAGTCCCCACTTGGCTCCATGCCACGTTTGTTGTTTCCCCGACAGAAGAGAGAGCTGAAAGGAAAACATTGGTAGTCCGTGGAAAACCGTGATTAAGTTAGGTTTTCGATGGAAAAAATTACTAAATAAATATCTTACCTCTCCTAAAACCACAACCCAACATCCTACTAAACAATAAGCCCCTCCTCATCTATGTATACTTCCTTCTTCCCTTAATCCCGTCTAACATCCCTATCCTAATCTAGCCCCTTCCTCGCTTGCCTGACATTCTCCCTTCTATCACAGCCTTCAATATCCCACTGCCGATCAATATGCTTTTCATCCATTTTTTCCTGCCTCCTCACGATTTCTCCCAACAGACCTCTCTGCTCGACCAATATACCTAGAGCTTCCTCATTTGTTTCCCTTTCTGTCCAAATAACCTACTCCATCCTATTCCACACCCATATTCCTAAATACTCTAATCCACATCTGTTTCCGTGATTTATGGCAATGCTTCTGCGCCGTCCAAAATTGCGTTCCATATCTAAACTTTGGCGAGTCTTTTCTTAGCATCCTTACTCATCATCCTTGCCACCCATCGCCTCTTTGTGAAAGCCTGACTGCCTAGTCCAATTCTTCTCCTTACATCCCCACTACTACAAAACACTTCCGAGATACGTAAACTGTTCAACGTGCTATATTTTTCCCTCCTATATTAATGTTTAGCTAAGCCTTTCTCTTTCTGAGAAACTACATAACCTTTGTTTTATAATGATTCTCATCGAAACTCCATCTCACTGAATATCCAATATACTCTGAAATGTTTGCAACCCCTTGGCTGACAGACAAATCAGAGCTTGGTCATCATCAAAACTAACTGATTTTACGGATTTCCCGCCAACATTTATACCTATCCCAAGGTTTTCACATTCTTATTTAATCATTTCCCTCACACATTGGTTGAAAGCCACATGTGATAATGGACAATGCTACCCTACACCTCTCTATAACGCTCCCCATCCGGACGGACCTTCCGGTCCTCACTCGCACCTGAGCAGCCTGAGACATGTGCCATTTGCGGATTAGCCTCCTCTCTTTCCAACGTTCCTATTTTCTGCAATATACTCATTGGTATTCCCAGGGCCGGGAATAACTGGGAAATAACTGCAGGGTGAAATCAGTGGAGTTCTACCGGAGTTAGGTCTTAATCATGACTAACACTTGATTAAGAGCTCACAAAAGGGATAGGCATATGTGAAAAGTGCTTGAGGAGTCAGAAATATATCAGTTGATGTTATTATGGTTAGACATGCTGACGTTTACCAACTAGTCCAGCCAGGAAAGGTGTGAAAGTACCATTGACCAACCAGATGGACCTAAAAATGCCGTTACAAGAAACAGTCGGCAAGATCGCCAGGAGCAGCTCCTTCAAGTTATAGCCAAAACGCCCTTAATTTTTTTGCCAACGCGCCCATCTTTTTAGCATCTTTCTATTCTTCTAACCCCTAAGAAAAAACCTATTCCTTTTAAATTGTATTGTGGATGTTATTTTTGATGTAGTTTACCATAAGCAATTTAATCTCACTGTTTAGGGACAGCGTAAATATTTCGTACAGTTTTTCAGGAGTGGATGTTAATTCAGATCATACGGTGGTATCAAGTAACAGTTAAATTCGATTAAAAAAATGAAATCCAAAGACGGGTTAGGATATGGATTATGTAAGTATTGACGGGAATGACAAGAAAAAAGTACCAGCTGTATATAGTGAAAATAATGGATGAGGACAGGGAGCTGGGTCAAACAGAAGAAAATGGGAATCACATCAAAAAGAGACATCGAATTCCGCTAGCAAAACTATAGGAACCTTTTGCAGGCAGAAAACCGCGGATTACAGACGAAAAGATTAGAGAGGTGCAAGTGAGAGGTAAGTGGAAGAATATAAACACAGGGTTACATATAAGGAAGTATAAAGGGTAGAATAAAAAACCAAAGCGAGGAACTTCTAGGTAGAAAGAAGCGTAGTGGAAGTGTCAGCATTGGGATATGGAATGCTTACCAAAGAATGATTGAATGATTACACTGCATACGAATGTGGAAGATCTTTGAGAGAATTCTCGCAGACAATCGTAGTTAAGTCTGAAACAATGGTGCATTAATCCAGGAATAATAAAAATAGCTGGGAAGTTTAAAGAGGCCCTCTACGGTAAATTCGTTAGGCCAGCAAGCAAAGACATAAAAAGAGAATACGGAGAGGACGGAGATAGCTTAGGTCGAGGCAAATATGATGGCGAGATAGAAATAACATTTTGGGAATTGAATTCGAAAAAGGCCGTGGTTGGTAGATCACTTTTCCGCGGAAATACTTCACGTGGAGCTTGTGATAGCGGAACACACCAATTTAACCCTTCCTTTGTATATTTTCCATATCTTCGCTGTGTGCCTTCCACCATGCTCCCTTCGCTATTTTTTCCGCCTAAACTAATACTTTACACGGAAGATATTCGAACTAGTGTTGCTGAGAAAGGGAATTTGTGACAAGGATTAGTACTATAGGCATCTTGCACGATTGCATGGAGTCGGTATTATTATTAATTAAATTATTTAGGTCTTTCATACCTAATTATGAAGGGAACCAAGTGTAACTTTTGGTATATATACCATGTATTTTGGTCCGGATACATATCCCTCTTCTTTGAGCCTCCTAACGTGGTAATGATTGGTAAGGATAGTGCGCAATTGCAATCCTTTTTCTGAAATAGATCAGAGCAAGATTTTTCAGCTAATAACTTCCGCTTCTCTGAAATGAAATATCCTGTTATGTAGAATAGAATTTAACTGTAAATTCTTATCTACTTAATAACTTATCTACGCATCATCGATAAACGTAGTCACCTATGGTTCTGCAACAAACTCATTCCTTTGAGATTGGGCACCGACATTGTCATCGTTAGTGAGACGGGTTTTCAAAAAGAGCAGTGTCCTTCCGATTTTAAATGAAAGGGAAAGGAGGCCTCGATTTAACATAGTTAACCTGAAATCCTTACTTGATGGCTAATTCCAGAAAATGATTATAGGCGAAATGAACGAGCATTATTGAATAGGAATTTTGATAAGGACGAATAGTCTGAAAACATTAATTACTCTCCACAAAGGACGCCATGTTTTCTAGATACCTACAAACGGCTAGCATTGCTTTGCTAAATATTTTCACAATGGAGAACAGACCCCAAGTGAAATCTTATTTTATTTCCGTAAAATTTTAGCGGAAGTATTTTTTTTCATTGTGATCTTTTTGAGTATACCTGACAGTTTTAAGAATGTTTAATGTTTGAACGTTCATGCATTTTAAGAATTTTTTTTACATTTTCTTAAATTTTTCGCCTCGAAAAACTTTTAGAAATGAATATTTTGTATATTTTTCTATATTATTAAGGCATAAACCAGAGACTATTGAGATTCTGCTCGGACATAGGAGCCTCCTTCGTCGACCTGAGGCCAACCCTCCGATATTGCAGGACTCCCCTTAACCGATCTGGGGTACATTACACGGCGGAAGCGGCGAGTAAGGTAGCGGATAGGATACTCGACCACTGTAGGCCTTTTTTAGGATAGAGGGCAGGTCACTTAGTGGGTCGGTAAAATCTGGGGATAGCGCGATTAATATTATTAATAAAAATATAAAAGTCACCGACAACACTGGCATTGATTTAGAAAGACATGTGACACGCAATTCCCCACAAAGGCGTCCTAAATTATGGTCAGGCACAAATAAGGACGTTATTCAACATTAAAATAATTTAACTATACTTGTTATAAATTGCAGAATCTACAAGAACAAATCAGCGGATCTAGTATACATAATCCAAACTCATCCCGCTGATATAGTAAAAGGCACAGAGAGTTGGCTGTGCAATGACATAAAAGACCAAGAAATTTTCCCAATAGATTTCCAAGTTTACCGACACGAGAGAGATACAAGACCCGGAGGAGGGGTTTTCGTGGCAGTTAAAAGTCATTTTGAAAGCAGGCAAGTTTCATTTGAAAATAATAACATAGAAAGTGTTTGGTGAACCTTAATACGGACCAATCAACCCAGCATAAATTTATGCTCTTTCTACAGACCTCCACACTCAGATTTGAAAACACTTCAAGCCCTCAACGAATAAATTTACAATTTTAAACGTAAATATAATAACAGCATAAACGTAATTGGTGGCGACTTTAACCTCACTGGTATGGATTGGGACAGCAATATCGTTAAATCTGGGACCCGTGATCGCGAATTCCATGATAAAATTAGTTCAAAGAAACTCCCTCCATCAAACAGTACGCATGCTCACTCGTGGAAAGAACATATTGGATCTATTTCTTACAAACACGCCCGAACGTATTAATAGTGTATCAACTGATGAGGGCTCGAGTGACCATGAAGCAGTTAATGTCCACTTGGACATAGAAATAAAAAAGATTGTTAAGCCAAAAAGAAAAATTTATAATTACCATAAAGCAGACTTTGAAACTTTTGCCAATCAATTAAACTCTTCACTACCCGAGTTCAAAACCCGCTTAATTCTTGTCAACGTGGGAAAAAATTGGACAGAATTTGTCAATATTATGCAAAAAGGAATCATAGATTTCATACCAATAAAGTACGTCAAAGCAAATCGCGATCCCAGGTGGTACAATAAAAACGTTAGAAAAGCCCTTCGAAAGCATAGAATGCTACACTCTAGGGTAAAGAGGGCAGGCGTGAACACATCATCCCCTGAGAATAAACAATTATGGGACACATATTGGGAAAACCCGCTCATGCGAAACCCAATTAGGATTAATTACACATGATTTAATTTTATCTGGTGAGAGAGGTAGACAAGTGGATGCCATTTTCTTACATTTTCAAAAGGCATTTGATAAGGTCCCACATGGTAAACTCATTCATAAATTAAAGGTCGCGGGTATTAACAAGGGCGCCATAAGTTGTGTTAAAGATTTTCTTTCAGAGCGGGAACAGAGGGTAGTCCTTGATGGCGCTAGTTCCGACAGCGTTCGAGTCACGTCGGGGGTACCTCAGGGAAGTGTAATCGGGCCATTGCTTTTCTTGATTTTTGTTAACGATTTGAACCTCAAAGTGAAAAGTAAAATTAGGATGTTCGTGGATAACACAGTGATCTATCGGGTGATATCTGAGGATGAGGATCGTTTTATTCTAGCGCAGGATTTAGATTGCATTACTAAATTATGTTCTAACTGGGGATTGACACTAAACTATAATAAATGTTCGGCAGTAAATTTCTTTAAACGATCAACGGGATGTGTTTACAAATTAGTTGGAGTTGATCTAGAAGTAGTTGATAAGGTAAAATACCTAGGTGTTAAAATCACTAAAGACTTAACTTGGGGGACTCACATACGTAAAATCTGCGGTCAAGCATATAAAAAATTGGGATTCATTAGACGCGTTGTCGGCAAAAGTGACTCGAAGGTCAAGGAACGTTGTTACCACGCTCTTGTAAGGCCTCATTTAGAATACGCATGCAGCGTGTGGGATCCGAGTGAAAAAGGTCTCATTCGGGAAATTGAGAAGGTTCAACGCCGGGCAGCCCGTTTTGTACAAAATTCCTACGATAAAATGCAAAGGGTCACCGAAATGCTCATGGATTTGGGGTGGAATTCATTGGCAGGGGAGACGATTCAATGCAAGATTGAAATTATTAAATAAATTTAGATCCGCATGTTTCAGTACCGAGGTCTCGCAAACTATTCGTACTCCTACATACATTGTTCGCTTGGATCATGCATATAAAATTCGTGGAATAGATGCCAGTTTAGATGTAGGCCGTGGAAGTAAATGGGATACCTTGGTGAGGCAGTTGTATCTCGTGGCAATATTGTGCTTTCTCAGTACCCGAGATATCTTCATCTACATCTACATCTACATAATACCCCGCAAGCCGCCGCAAGGGCGTGTGGCGGGGGGTGTTAGGTCACCAACCGTAAAAAGGAAAAATACCACATGAAAAAAAACAACACGGAAAATTACACCCACAGCAGCGCACACACTCATGCAAAAATCCCTTCATCCAATACTCATGCAAACACATATACCGCAAAACAACTAAAAACTGCACCCCATGATGCAGCACGAAAGCCATCCTACAACACGGAAGCCAGGACACAACAAGCAAGAAATTGAAACATCACTACCAAATGAAAATGCACCACAATACACTACCCCCAAAGAGTCTGTAAAAGGCAGGGAATGCGACCCAACGTTGCAGGTAGCAGGAATTTCCCCCCGCGGAGAGGGACGATCTTCTCACTTGTGCCGGCGATGTAGGGTATCGTGGCGTAGATCTTGGTCGTTTCCCCGTCGCTCCGTATTTCACTATGGTTGAGGCGGCGTTTCTCTTCCTTGGCGGTCCTTTTTAGGACCACGGACCTCTTATACCCGTTTTTCTGCAGGGCTGTCATTATATGTTTCTTCTCCGCAGATAACGACTCAGCTTCAGAAAGTTCGTAGGCACGGTGTACTATTGTTGCTACAAGAGAAGCCTTTTGCGCTGGATGGTGGTGCGATAATGAATTTAAATAGCGATCGGTATGAGTCGCTTTCCTGTACACTGCGTGGCCTAGGCCACCGTCTTCCTTCCTCTTTACCAAGACGTCCAGGAAGGGTATCTGTTTGTTCTTCTCCAACTCCATCCTGAATTTTATTGCCCGATGCTGATTGTTCAAATGCCTCAGGAAATCATTCAGCTCTTGTGTGCCGTGCTGCCAGATAACGAATGTGTCATCCACGTACCTGAGCCATAGTTTTGGTTTCTTCGAAATCGTCTCTATCGCTGATTTCTCGAATTTCTCCATGTAGAAGTTGGCGATAACTGGTGAGAGCGGTGACCCCATTGCTGCTTATTCTCGTTGCTCGTAGAAGTCTTCGTTCCAGAGGAAGTACGAATTCCGGAGGCAATATTCAACCATGCCTGGAAAGTCTTCTGGGATGCCGGCGGACGTGAGTTCCTTAACGATGTCGACTGAATCTTGGATGGGAACATTGGTGAATAGTGATGATACGTCGAATCTGACCATAATGCCGTTCTTGCTGATGGACATCCCTTTCAAAATTTCTATGAAGTGGGCGGAATTCTTCACAAAAGATGGTGTATTCCCCACATGGGGCTGGAGCGAACTTGCAAGGTACCTGGAGAGCCGGTAGGTCGGAGCGTCTATTTGGCTTACGATAGGTCTAGGTGGTATACCATCCTTGTGTAATTTAGGTAAGCCATAGAGCCTTGGTTGCTTGGCGGCCGATGGGAATAGACTCCTATGCTCTTCCTTTGGGATGGATGACTTTTTTATTAGTGCTCTAGCATTTTTCTCCATCTTGGCGGTCGGATCGGATTTCAGTTTCAAGTATGTCGGTTCCTCGAGCGTGAGAGAAAGTTTGTTCTCATAATCTCTTTTCTTCATCTGTACAGTAGAGTTGCCCTTGTCTGCTGGTAGTATCAGTATTTCTTTGTTGTTGCGAAGTTCCATCAGGGCCCGTCTTTCCGCAGACGGTATGTTCTTCTTTGGAGGCTTGGCGTTGCGAAGAATGTGTGCAACATTTTCTCAAGTCTTGTCCCAAGTAGGGATCGGAATACCTCCTCATAAAACTGCCACTTCCGGAAATCGAACCCAGAATCCCGGCGTTCAAGATAACGCAATATACAAGCTACCACTCCAGCGCTTTCTCTTTCACCAGCTCCCTAATCTCTTCCTCCGTTGTTTCTCGCGTGGAAATTAAGGAAGATTTCTTTTCTTTGCCGTTGGCGTTAGTTGAAACTTCTGCCTTTATTCATATTTTAATTAAGAACATATTTAAAATATACTATTCTCAATTTAATATCATGGATAGCATTTTATTGATGACATCTTCGGAATCCCAAAAAGTATTCCCAAAGGAATAGGAGCCCCCAATAATGGTCAAAGCTCAATATTAAAGAAATCCCGATGCCGTTCCATTCGCTTCTTTCTCTCATGCGTCTTTTTCACCGGCTGCATCCTTACGATCATCCCTTGCATGCGTACCATCATATGAGGAACCGCTGACTCCAAATTCACTTTCCCCGTAATCATTCTGTTCTCGTAAAGTAAAGGCCATATTGGTGAAGCTTCCGAGACCCGTCAATTTCAACGTTACGCTCAGGGAGAATTATACTATAGTGACCAATAACTCCAAACGGGAGAAAGTTAATGTTCGTCAAAATCCCTCCTCACAAATCCACACCTTCATCGAGGCAATTAGACTTAGGCACGGCACGAAATGACGTGGCCTCCGCATGCCCGCGAAAAAAGTGGGATATTTAAATTTTCCTGAAAATAGAACTCGATTTTCTCAAAATGGGAGCTCTCCTATTCTCAAATATTATTGTCATATTCTTAGCGCATTGCATTGATGCAGTCCTCCCTCTCAGAATCAAGGAAACCACGCTCATGCTGCGGGTGTTCTGAATCACATTGCACTCATTCGATTTGATGAGAGGAAGTGTCCACTCGAAGGGGTAACACGCGAGGGGCTCCCTTCTCTCCCGAATCTGTCATGCGCGACGACTCGCAGGAAATCCTTCCAGAGGCACGAAAGGGTCAGCTGTCTCAGACAAGCTCCTTTCCCGCGTGGCTCACTCCACGCCCCCTCCCCGTTCAGCGCCAACCCACTGCCCTCGGCAAGCGAGACACGTTTCCCCTACCAGCCCCTCCGCCTCTCCTCCGCCCCCCGCCCGAACACCATCTGCGGTCCCCTCCCATCCAACCCCCCCTGCCGATCGTCCCGTCCTCCCGCCATTCTTCCGGTCGCCAGAGAGCTCTGAGGGCCGCTGGCCAACGCCCAGAAGACCGCCTCAATCCTGATGCCCGCCGGAATCGCAGGGATGGTAGTAGATGGAGTGCTTGGCGCATCAGTCGTCTATCATGGTCCGAAATTCGGTGCCCCGCCTTGTGATGAGTCTCCTGAGGTTGAAGCAATGCCCAAGGAGGCGGTCGTGCAGGCTGTCATATAGTATTGTCGGGAGAAAACGCGAATTATTACGCGAGGAAAGGGTTCCTCGGTGCCACAGTCCTCCCCATATCTAAAGAGGACCTCAGAAAGAGGAGAACAAGATACTGTTGAAGGAGCGCACCATCCTGAGTTTGCTCGCAGTTGCAGCATCCATCTACATCTACATCTAGGTCATCCATCTCGCGCCAGATGCCGTAGATGATGTGTCACTGATGAAACCAGTTGAGATGCCCACTGCTTCGTATAGAAAAGGGGATAGCACGCTATTAACAAAATCTCTCGGTTGCTTTTGAGCAACCATGCCGAAGGGCTCATCAATGTCTGTATACTTTCCAAGGGTAGGTATTAGGCTCAAAATGAGAAGGAGCAGGGTCAAAACTACCCCTTTTAACTAAGTCTTCCTGCATTGCTGGCAACTGAATTCTTAGTATTTTTTCTCTTGTATCGTTAAAAATTAATATCTAGCTCTTAATAAATATTTAATCAATTAATAATTTCTTTTCTCTCCAATTTCATGAATAATATCACTCTTCTTCATCATATCTTTAAACACGTGCTCACTATAGAACACCTATAAACAATTAGAGACCACCATCATCCATTTGAGATGCTGCCTGAATATCTTCTTATTTTGGGAGATAACCACTGACGTAGCTACTACCATAGCCATTTCCCCAAGTTATCTGCTCTTTATCAACGGGCATCGGACTACTCCTCCTACCGTCACGATTTTAGGGTCCCAAACCACCTCCTAGGTCGCATCCATTGCTCAAAAGTCGTTCTTCTGAAATGCGGTCTTCATGGAAATGAGCATTTGATGCAAAATGTTGTTAATAACCCCCAAAAACCTCCCAAACTGCGTTGCTAATCATATTCCCTTTGTAAATATTCTGGGCATGTTGGCCTTTACCGCGGCAAATGGATATTTGGAGAATATTTTTACGCAGCGCAAATATTTTATTCCCAAAAAAATATTAGGAGTTCTACAAATAGGGAACCATAAATTCCCTTATCGGCCACCTCTTATCGGTCGCCTAACCCTGTGGACGTCTTCCCAACCGATGCAGGTCTGAGGTGATGTCTTTTTGATCATTGGGTGACGCAGATCGAGTATACGAGTATGCGTAGTTCACAGTTACGGTTTTTGAGGTGAAAAATATTTTTTTCCGTTGTCATAAAGGGATTTCGGAATCCGTTAGCTCATAATTCAGTCTAGAATAATATTTAAACAATATATTCCAGCCTCCATCATTTCCATTTCGAAAAATCAATACACATGACATGGCATACCCTAGTGCCTTTCCAATTACTCTTTCTTTAACTTCGCTAGAAGCCAATTCCCCAAGGTCACACTTCTAGTTGCGAGCATCATTGGTGTAATTATTAAGTATATCCATTCCTGTAAATCTGCCTATTTTTTCAATTGCTTTATAGGTTTATTTAGGTTTCTTTGGGATTATTGAACGAGAGTGCAATGCATTATAACACAATATGGTGCATCAGCACTCAATTGTGTTTACTACAGCCATATGTAACGTTTGGTTTATGTACACAACACTGAAACAAAAATCACTTTTCAGATCAAATAGGGAGCATTGACATGCTCCCTATCCCCAAACACGCCTCCGAACACAACACTCCCTTTGATAAATGCTATAGTGTATCAATCATAGCATCCCTCCCACCCTCTGATCCTCCTCTGAAACTGAAAACACTAGAGCAATCCTTCATCTGGCTTTTGGAGTCCTGGAACTGGCCAGGAATCAATATTAGGCACTAATTACCCTGTTCTAATTATATTTTCATCCCCCTTCCACCCCCATCACATTCTACATTTTCCCCACCCTTCTAACGCTGCCCCACAAAACCCGTCCCTTCGGAATTCCCTCCCCACCTTCCCCTTCCATCCATCGCTCCAGCCCTCGTATTCCCTTCAGTTCTGTCCCTCTCCTCCTTGATAAAGGTGGCAACGACCACGGAAAATTCGAAAAATAGTGAGTCTCTTTTTTTGTGTTTCTGTGTTTTTGTCTGTGTCCACTAGTGCTAAGTGTTATACATTATATATATATATATATATATATATATATATATATATATATATATATATATATAATATGTGTGTGTGTGTGTATAAAACACCGTAATCAACCCGAAGGTCGGTTTGGTAGGTGATGGCAGAGTTCACCCAGTACTAAGTACGACGGCGTGTGAAATTCACATATCAGGGTAGGGGGGCCAGTTCCTTTCCCTGTGCCGATTATGGTTTCCCAGGAAGATCTGGTACCCGAAAAATCACTTTAGCTTGGGTGGAGCTGCAGGTGCCCAGAGTGCCTTGCCCGGGAATCGAACCCGAACCCGAGCCCCTCCGGTCAGCAGTCCAACACTCCTTAGACTACCGCGACCCAAATATATATATATATACAGGTATATATAAAATTTTTTTTTGCTCTGGTATTCCAGGGTTAGTAAGTTGGACTACTGACCTGCTGTGGTTGATTCCCGGTCAAGCCTCTCTCGGTACCTTCAGCTCCAATTCCATCAGCTGCGTGATGTTTCTGGTACCAGATCTTCCTGGGAATGCAAAACCGGCACAGGCAAAGAACTGGTACCCCTACCCTGATGCCTAAATTTCATACGCCGTCGGGCTTAGTACTGGGTGAACTCTACCATCACCAACTACACCGACATTCGGGCTGATTACTGTGGAATAATAATAAATATTTATGGTTTTTGTGTAAATGATACTTTATAGTTTACATTATTATTAAAAAAACCATTGCATGGAAATCTCAAAATAGTATTGTCCTACGTTTCCGAGAATTAAAATTAATTGGTGGGTTCTTGCATAGGTTATTTTAAGGCGGATTCTAAGGAGAGTAAATGAGTTTATTCAAAACCTTTTATCTACATCTATTCCCATCGGTGAAGCGAACAATCACTCTTCAATGCCTACGGTAAATCATTAATCATAAGTTAAATGACTGTCGTACTTTGTGGTTATAAATGTATTTAGATCCCATTCACTTTAAAAATTATTTGAAAATCAAAACCAAGTTACTACTACAAATTTGGGTCCAGTTTAATATTACCAGATGCCATTCTTTCCTTACCAAGCCCGTTGATAATCGACTTCAAATGGCTCTTTTGAGTTGAAGTAATTATTCGAATAATATATTTCAAAAAAGGATTATGAGAATTGTACAAACATGCCAAGGAAATGAGAAACGAAAACATGAATTTATTCAAAATCTATCATTAAGTATGTTTGATTTACATTTGAATATGGCGGCGTTCGATTAATTACATCCAGGACAATCAGCATCGATCGAAAAATTCTGAGTTTAGAAAAGTGATGAACTAGTTAAAGTCTGCATTTGTGAAATCGGCTGCTTCAAATAATTAATGTCTCTTTTAATTTTCCTCTCTATCTGTTTGTATTTCAGCCACAAATCTCGGAAAAGAAAGAGCGAACTAGGAGCAATGTTACGTGAGAGGATGAGTTTAGTTGATCCCCAGTTAATGATCCCCAACCGTTTCAAATAAAGTGTAAAATCTGGAAACAATGGAGGATGGACATATTACTGGGAATAATTATCAGCATTTATAACTGCTACGACTCGAAGGACTAAAAAATATAATATGACCCAAATTAATGTGCTCCCTTGATTTGAAATTGAAGAGAATCATGCGAATATTTGTAAATAGATATTATCATACTCCATAAAAAATGAGAATTGATTCGCAGAACTAAATTAAATATTTCGTCAAGTGTAAATTAAATAAAGTGGAATTCATTTTCAAAAAGAATATGTAAGGAGAACGGTTATAAACATCCGGATTCCTAAATTAGATATTTCATGCTATATTCCAATTTGCGGAAAACATTCGCTCTGAACGAGTTTGTACGTCTCATTGATTCTTTGAATCAGTAATGAAAGAGAAATATACCGAGAAAAAGTTTCCTTTTTTGAAAAGAGTAATTTTTTCCGCAATGCAATATTGCTACTCATAATGTTATTTGCCTGGAAAGTGTTTTATTTTTCAGTTATTCATTAATTTAATTATTTAATTAATGTAATCATGAATGTAGTTAGGAAAACAAATTGTATTTTGGCGTATATTTATATAAATTTGTCTAAAATGGTAACGAATTTGATATTAAACCTAGCTCGTTCTTTTACCTGTGTTTCTTCTTGCAATTCACAAATGCATAAAAAATTAATCAAATTTGGTAAACTGCTACCCGATTTTTTTACAAGTTTAGGTCCCTATAGAATAAATGGGCGATTGTAAAATATTTGGGTAAAATGAAAAAAATTGACTGATATTTACGGAAGTCAGAATTCGTCAAATGTAACTATTACACCCAAATAATGCGTCAGTCAACCGTATGCCGGGTGATGGTACCGTAGCTTTAATGTGATGCGCATTTCCGTCACAACGTGAGCGTCGGGGTCGATTCCCAGCGGGAAGGGCGCGGGAAGACGGAGTTCGAGTATGTAGGTGTGCGAGGCAGTGGAGGTGGATTGGAGACACTTGCGCGCCCTCGAGAGGCTTATCGGGTATGAAAGCTGGGATTTGCCGCTCGAGTGGCCCGTTGTGCCGTTTGCTCACAGCCCTATACTATTCCCCGCGCTGCGCTCCAAGACCTGCTCTCCCCTACCTGACCACGAGGAAGGGCTCTCGAAAAACACCCCCCCGCCACTCCGTCCCCATAATTCTTTTCGGCTTTACTCCTCCCCCTCGCCTTCTCCCTTCTGCCGCTGGGCGAGCGCCTTTCGAGGCGCAAGGAGCGTGATGCCCTTCCGGTCTCTCTTCCGTTCGGTGCACGAGCCATTTAACCTGACCCTCGGTGAGGCTCATTCCGTCGCTCCCCCGAGCATCCAACGCCCTTAAATCTCGAGCGGGGCACACCTCCGGGGAGATATTTATGCCCCTCCTTCAGACTGCGAGCGCATCGAAGAAGTTAGAGAAAGCGTTGGATATAACTCAAGTTCGGGAAATGCAGCACACATGGCAGGGTTTTTTGTGTCTCTCCCGGATACCACATCTCGCGGTCACACCTGAAGAGAGGAGGGAAGCTTATGACTGTATACATCGTGCGGATACGTTTCTACTTCTGTTGAGGATGCATTGATATAATACATACATTACATATATATATATATGTATATATGTGTGTATATATATATGTATATATATATATGTATATATATGTATATATATGTATATATATATGTATGTATATATATATATATATATATATATATATATATATAAATATATATATATATATATATATGTATGTATATATATATATATATATATATATATATATATATATGGGTCGCGGTAGTCCAGTGGATAGAGCGTTGGACTGCCGACCGGAGGGGCTCGGGTTCGATTCCCGGGCAAGGGACTCTGGGCACCTGCAGCTCCACCCAAGCTAAAGTGATTTTTCGGGTACCAGGTCTTCCTGGGAAACCATAACCGGCACAGGCAAAGGAACTGGCCCCCCTACCCTGATGTGTGAATTTTCACACGCCGTATCGGGCTTAGTACTGGGTGATCTCTACCATCACCGGGTTGATTACTGTGTTTATGGTTCTTTTATATATAGTACATCACTCAGTAACCAACAATATAGAAACACCAAAAGAGGAACACTCACACGTTATTTCTTGATAATTTCGACGGAATTCTACTCCGTCTTCATCGGAAGATTAAGCACAACGGCGTGTGAAACTCACACATCAGGGTAGGGGGGCCAGTTCCTTTCCCTGTGTGTGTGTGTATATACATATATATAGAAACAGATATAAGGAAAAGCGATAGGAACACACATAAAGGACGAACAAAGGTGAGGTGGGGACGGCGGAATCACGCAGATCACGAATGTAAAAATATTTCCTAGAACGGGACTTGAACTCCAGATATTTCCACTTACCGGGCGGAGGCTCTTAACCTAAATGAGTATTTGTTCGCCGTTTGGCTGGATTTCGTGTTTGAATGTGTATTAGGCCTATGTGGGTCGTCTCTCCTTCAGGTTATGCGTGTCTCGAAACGCACTGTTCTTATCCTTTATGATGTTGTATGATTGCTATACTACTATCCTTTCTCCTTGCGTGTTTTCTATTTCTCCTTTGGTGGGTGAAACAGCTCCCTAACGCCATCTCTTAGCCAAAGAATCGGGGCGTTTGGTTGCATAAAGCAGCGCAGATCTCAGAGTAAATTACGTTTCCTGGATAGCGCAAGTGGTTAAGAGCCTCCGGCCGGCATGCGGAATGATCCAGAGTTCAATTCCCGGTCTAGGACATATTTTTACATTCGTGATCTACTTGATTCCGCCTTCCCCACCCCTCCTGTGTTCGTCATATGTATATATACTGTATATATATAGACACACATACATACATATACGTTGCGTGCTAATAGTACGGTAACATTGGAATAAGCCATATAAGTATGTAATCTCGTAAGCAATTTATGTGAATTTTTTTATTATTCTAAACAAGAGAATTATTGAATATTCTCTTTTTTTATTTCAATAATATTTAATGTACCTTCTAATTGTCCGATTACTCAGGTGATCAGTTCTTTTTAAATATTCCGATTACGGGTAAATTGAATATTACCTATTTGTTCTCATTTATGGTTCGCATTTTGCCAACCGAATCTTGCCAAATATCAAATTTTAATAGAACAGAATGGTGACCTCCGTCCTATCACCTTCCAGATCTTAAAGATTTAGGGAATTACGAATTAATATTTAAGACATAATCAATTTCATATTTATATGGAGTAATTTCTGATAATATCCACGTACCTTTCGAGTCTGTTTAAAATGCCAAAAAGGTAAGGAGAGAGAAGAATTTTGGTTAACCAGGCACTCAATTGAATGCAGGAATCAATTGGGAACACCACCTCGGAACTCAAACATTCAGCTAGTTTTTGACCATGCATCCGCTTCGATAACTTCTATTCAACAACCTCTGAAGTCCTCCCAACAGACAACTGCGATTTCATCGACTGAGCACCCAGATGTTCTTCAATCAATTGAAATTCGCAAAAGAAACTGAAAATACATTCAAACATATTCTAGGACAATAATCAAGGAATGAGAGCCGCTCTACTTCTCGAGAATGTTTCCCCTGTGCCTTCTCACAATAAGAAAATTCCGATTGGATCTCACAGCGGTCGAACCGGTGATGGTACGGTTTGGTCGAGCAGCGAACCCTGAGAGGAGTGGTGAGCGCGGCGGACGGAAGAAGCCGGGAGCGAATCATGGCTCGAGGAGTGGCCGGAGCGGGGTGTGTGCCATGACGACGGGGGACGGAGGAGAGGGTGCGGGTGGGACGGAAATCAAGCCTTGACCCCAGGCCTTCACCTTACGACCCAGCGAGTTGCCCCGTGCAAATAAAGCATTTTTACCTCGTGGTAAGTACCACTTCTCCTACAAGAGAAGGCGCCTAGCACCGCCCTTGTGAATGCACTGCAGTTCCGCTGCTCTTCCGAGCTCCACGGACGCCTCTCCACTCTTTGTTTTGAAGGAAAACGGAGCAACTGCGCTGCCTCGCGCCCACCTCCCCGAAGACATGGGCGGGTGTTGCTTCGGGGTTGATGGACGTTATGAGCAGGCAGCTGTTTTTCTTGGGAGACAATCAAAACAAATGCGCGCTAGTGCGCCGGCCAACCCCGCTTTCGAGGTTGCGGCTCGGATAGGAAATTCCGACCCAGACGGATGGAGGTGTGAGTGATATAGGAAAGGGAGGGGGGAGGCGGAATGATAAGGAGCGAGATGGGGAGGCAAGACGTGAGTCTAGATGAAATGATCGAAATGAAATTCTACGGAAAATAAAATACTCTATTTAGCCTTACCACTGCCCCGCCATCTTCCGACGGGGGAGGAGAGGTAAGCGTAATTCAGGGGAATCAAACACCTGCGGGGTCTGTCGTGGCCTCCATGCCTCTGCAAAAGTTTCAGTTTAGTTGTTCTCATTTTTTTCCTCCGTGGAAAAGATTTGAGAAGAATTTCATCAATTTTGTTGCAGAAACAACCTGATGGATTCTTTTGCGTGACAGCTTTTTATAAAATAACCCCGTATAAGTATGCAAGTCGAATAAATCTTTATTTAACTATCAGGGTGAGGGTGTTTTATTTCAATGTCTAACTAGGGCTATTTGATTCAGGATATGCTCTATGTGTCATCTTCTTCCGTCTTGGTGTCACAGTAAAAGGTGAGCTTAGGCCTTCCTCAATATTCCCATCTATTTTCCTCTATTCTGTACCTTTATCCACCATTTCTTAACTCGGGCTTATGACTAATTAGCCAGACAAAAAGGAACGGGGCGTTATCTTTAGCTCTTCTTTGAAACAATAAATATCCTACCAAACTTAACTTCCCGGCAACCCAGAATAGCGCTTAGTAAATTCAATTGTAGGAACTGTATTCAAGAATATCAGACAATATTATTTGATATAGTAGCTCGGTTATTTTCTGTTAAATATGATGGCTATATACCCGCGTATTCCTGCTGGTTTGTGCATGTGTAGACGAGTGTGTATTTTTGTGAATACATGCGTATTCCGTAACAAGTTGAGTTTTATTGGCTATATAATGAATATTTTTCCGAACGTTGATATTTCAAATGTTCATGACATGTGGTTGTAAATCATCCACTTATTTTTTAAGATAAATAGAATTCATTCATTATGGTTGATCATAAAATTACCTATTGCCTCGCACACTATCAAAATGTAATAAAATATTCTATTATGGAACATATCATCGTGCGATTATTAATAATTCATTCGGAATCGCTTACATCAATGTACTTATCCCCGAAAACTTTTAAAACCTGTTATCGTTAATATTTCTGTAAAAATAAGAAATAATGCAATAAAAAAGTTTATGTAATGTATCTATAAATTCTAAATTTATCAAATGGCGGAAGGCTGCGAATGGTCTTAAAATTGAGTAAATTATATTGAATTTTCAACTGAAATTTCTCAGGCACGAAATCACTCGGCCTATTCGATAAGGGTTGTTTCGTAGAACTAGGGAAACCGTGGATATCTTCTTACCTCGTGTTCATATCCGATTATCTCTGGCACTCCATCAAAAGAGGTAAAAAACCGGAAAGGGCCTCTGCAGTTGTCACACTGAAGCGGAACATAATTTTCGCGAGGTTTGCGTGGGACAGGGTTCAATATCGTATTTTGAAGTGTTCGTTTACTATTTCCTTGGTCCTAATATTTGTTTAGGAACAGTTTTACGCTATGACTACCGGTCTAAATCAGTATAATTTGCTATTCGCCATTGTCTTTAACGATGATTCTCCGAAAGAGAGGGACTTTCTCGCAATTAAAAAGCAAAAGCACGAGGCTTACAGAAAGTAAAGGGCTCGTAAGATCTTACTCAGACTTGGTTTTTCCCAAAATAATGTAGAATGATTTTTTCGGACGAAGTGAACGTCTGGCGATTTGTAGCGGGATAGGTGGTGGGAGGCGTCTTGGGAAAGCGACCGCGTCACTTGACTGCTGGCCGTTACGGTGTGCTCATCACTACAATACCAGACCCCTGTTCGAGGGTCGCGTCTCCAATTCCCGATGCAACGTTCCATGGAGCAAACATACCCGATAAAAATTTGGTGTTAAGCTCGGAAAATCGAGTTCGGGAGATGCAGCAATGTCCCGACGAATGGTTTTCTCACGGGCACAAGACGTCTCGGGAGGCTAGAGAGGAGGTCGGGAGGCATGAGGAATGCCCAGCACATCCGTCAACAACAGTGCGATGAAAATGTGCAAAAAGTGAGACGCATTCTCAATTTTGATTGACCCCCAAGTGTCAGGATGTTAGCAGAAGAACTCAATATTCAGAAAATCACAGTGATTTGCATTCTTACTGAAGATTTAGCCACGAGGGAGGTTTTCCAAGATGTCCCCAAGGTGCTGTCGGAAGACTACTTATGTGACAATCTTGCCTTGGACCTCTTGGACTACGGTGAAAGTGACCCTTACTTTTTGGAATAGCCGTTTACTGGTGGCGAGATATGTCTTTTTGAAAACGACCTAAGTATAATCCCTTTGAGTACCATTTTGGGCAACTGGATTATTTCAAAGAGCCCGTGACTTGGTGCCTGGAAGAGGGTTCTGTTGATGCCTTACAGGAAGCATCCCACAACCGGCGGAGGCACTGGCATTGCTGTGTCGTTACATAAGGGTGCTCTCATGAGGAATTTTATCAATTTTTATTTTGTATATTCTACTGTTTCAGGCTTCAGTTCGTGGAAGTATTTCGTATCCATATTAATAGGACTGGGTACTTTTCCACAGATTTTTATTAAAAGGTAAAAGACGTTTCACCGACTTGCGGCATCATCAGTTACAAATAAACTTAGCAGCAGTGCGAGGACAGAGTGGGGGGGCGGGGAGGGAGAGGAGGGCCTGAGAGGGGAGGGGGCGGTCGGGTGCGTTGAGGGGTTGGTGTGACCAATTCCAGGCTAGTTTCTCTCAGAGAGGAGTGGGGAGGGGGACGGGAACAGTTGCTCGTTACGAAGGGTCAAGTTGGGGTTTGCTAGGTGCCTCCGTATCTCCATTTGCTCGAGAGCGTCCATTTTCAATCCTTTTGGGACAATATTTAATATTTCTGGGACAAAGTCACTGCAGTGGTCGAATTCTAGGTGCTGCTCAGCAAAGAGAGAGTTGGTATTCTTATTGATGTGACACCTTGCGTGTTCCTTGGCTCGTAGCTTAACATTCCTCCCCGTCTGACCAACATAAACGGTGTTGCAAATCTCGCATTTCAGTTTATAAATACCTGATTTGAGAAGGCTATCCTGTGTGTATTTACCATTGACTATAAGTTTTGAGAGGGTTAGGGGTGTGCGAAAGGCTGCTTTGAGTGAGGTGGGTAGGCAGGTGTAAATCCTACATGAAAGATCTCCCAGAAATACGATCGAGCACCACCTAAATTCTTTAGATACTGCGGACCGTGCGGAGGATATACTATTTAGGGCCATTGATTTTTGTCTTTTTCCGAAGTAATTTATCAACTAGCCTAGAGTTGTAGCCATTGTTGATAGCTATATTCGTGATTGTTGCGAGTTCAATGTTGAAGTTTTAGGGGGAAAGGGGGATGTGTCGGAGGCGGTGGATCATCGAGTGGATAGCCGCATGCCTGTGATAAAATGGTGGGCGGAATCACTAGGAATTATGTGGCCTGTGTGAGTGGATTTCCTGTGTATTGCAAACTCATGACTTTTTTCCCTTAAGGTAATGGACAAGTCGAGGAAGTTGATTGTGCCGTGGACGTCTTTTTCCATGGAGAAGGAAATATTCGGATGGAGTGCGTTAATGTAATTGAGGTAGGTGTATAATAACTGGCGGTTGGGTCCTGCCATAAGGCATAGAATGTCGTCTACGGAACGGGATTAACAACCCACGTTTTTTATATGCTGATTCTCAGTATTGAAAAGATTTTCTTCTAATGAATTGAGGAAGAGTTCGGCTAGGAAGGGGGAAAGGGGGGAACCCATAGCTAGCCCATCCGTTTGACTTTAAAAATGTGGTTGAAACTAACATAGCTTTGGTTAACTGTCATTTTGATGACGGAGATCAATTCGTGGGACATATTTTTGGCAATGGTGGAATCATCGAGGAGTTATTTCACCCTAAGCATGGCTTCAGATATGGGCACGCAAGTATATAAATTCGTAATGTCAAACGAAACTTTAAAACGAACCTTATATTACATTATATTGTTAGGTATATGTTACTAGAAGAATGTTTAAAACCACAGTAAAATTTTCACTGGCGATCACGGTATTAAAGCATCAGCATCAATTAAAGCATTAATCAAATCATCTTTATATGAAAGTTATTGGTAGAGCACAGACGCCCTTATCATGTGTCACTCCTTAGCTGTGGATTTTATATATTTACCAGGCATAAATTGGAAAATGATTCCATATATTTCCAATTACTGAATTTAATTTTATTAAATATTATGTACATTTAAAAAAAGTTTAGGGCTTCATAATATTTTAAATATTAAATCTGGCAAATATGTATGGTAAACGCAAAATAGTTCTCAAATTAAATATAAAAACCAATGCATTTGAATGAGTAAAATATTTCATACCAATAATATTTCCTAGGCGCATATCACTACGCTGTTATTTGAAAATGTTTGCTTGGTAATATTACTGCAAATGGCATGTTCAATTTCTAATATATAAATTTTACATTTGGAAAAACTTAAGCACAGTTAAATTACTACTACGAACGTGCAAATTTAATTGAATATTAAATTGAAGGATCCATATCCGAGGTAATTATTATCATAATTTCCTTTTACTGACATCTCTGAAAGAAAATTGTGAAATTGTTCAACTTTTAAATGCTCAACTACATTCTCTGTAAACATTTGGTAATGAATACGAGGTTTGTCCGAGAAAAATCCGACCTGCGTTCAAATCTCCGCATTGGTACTCATCTTCGTCATCGGGGCCGTGGCTTCCTTCGAAGAGTCCCCGGTAGACTGAGTCACAGGCTCCCAGCGGTGCTTCCGCATCTTAAAGCAGTCCTCGAACGCAGAATTTGGAATGGCCTTCAGCTCGCGAGTCGCATTGCTTGTCATGTCGCCGAGCCGCTTTCCTTTGAAAGCCATTTTCAGTTTTGGGAACATCCAAAATTCGCAGGGAGCTATGTCGGAACTATACGAAGGCTGGCGAAGCTTCGAGGTTAGATGAATACGCCGGCACGTGATCGTGAAGAAGGCAGTCACCGCATGATCAGAGACGCGGTCGTTTTCCTCTCACGGCATCACGCAATCTTTTTAGAACTTCAATTCAATATTCTTTGTTGATCGTCTTTTGGAGCAAATTTGTAGTGCACAACACCCACACAATAAATAAATAATAATTACAAAAAACGCATGTCGGATACTTTTAGGACATACCTCGTTTATTCTCCTGGTAGAATTTTATAATACAATTATATCTTAGCAGAGAATTGCTTTAATGTATAATCATTAAAAACGTTCTCTATCAATTTAATTGGCAAAAATTTCCCGTTGTACTATATTTCAGGACTCATGAAATTTCCTCATTGCATTTATTCTTCATTCATTCATTAAAATCTATCACAATTCCCAAGCAATGATAACCTATAATAATGAATGACATCAGTCAATGACTAAAATGGCTATATAATAATAACTCAGGTGTTTTAGAGATTGCTTAATTAGTTTTAGCAGTATCTCCTTTGATATTATATAATTTATAAAATGCTTCTCACAAAATATAGAATTACATTTAAATGATCGATGGCTATGAATGGTAGCGTTTTCAGTATTTCTGAAGTTCTTTATTTAATATTAATGATTTTCATAAAATTGGCATTATTTTAATTCATCATTATTACTACAGGTGCTGTAATTAATGCAATGGTTAATTGGTGATTTCCAATGAATTCAACTTGAAATGTGGGTTAATGGGAGGCGGAAGTTTTGTCTATCTAAAATATTGTCATAAGCAAATTATTTATTTACATATATTTGAATAAGTGAAATAATAATATCCCGTTAACATCTCCATTTTCCCTCTTATTTTAGTAATTTATATACTGTTATCTCTTGACCGTACTACATTCATAAAACCTCTAAGCCTTTTATCATTGAAAATAAGTATTATTTTGATATTTCGGATACAGATTATAGGTACCAGGTACAGTATAGCTATATCTGTAAATGAACTGCATATTCACCTGGATATACATAGATGCATTAAAAAGCATTCCGTTTGAATGAACAGAATTGGCTACTCCCGGGAAAATTAATAATTTAGGTGAAATAATATTATTAAATGTTAAATGTAATAATATTACAATATTAAATACCTTATTACCTCAGGGCGTTGGAAAATTGGTTGAAAATATGTTTACATGCGTGGGGTGGCTATTAAGTAACAACGTTAAATTGATCTTCCATTCAGAGAGCGGTAGAAGAAGTACGTATCGTTGGAATACTGACCGGTCATATGAAGGTTTTAATCACCTCAAGTGCACGAAAACAGATCATTCCATTTGCAAATGGTAGCCTATTTAATTCTTGATGATTTAAATATTCATGTGTGTTTAGCTTCCTGTACATCTTAGAGAAATATCTGATATTTGTACTCAAATATTTGTAAAACTGTGCTCGGTTTTCAATAACTTTGCATATATCATTAGGAAAGTGACTTGTTTGATATAAAATGGTCAAATTTGATTTTTCGTGTATCAGTAATACAACATATTTTCCATTTTTTCTTTGCAAAAAATCTTTCCAATTATTTCGAAAATTTAAACCTTGTATCAGCAATATTCAAGGAAGTTGGTTGAATGAAATGTCAACACAATTTTACTGGTAGTAATGGGCAGAACAAGCATTCTGGTATTGTCATTCGATCGTAGTAGTTAAAATTTATACTTTATTTTATTTATACTTTATATATGTTTTATTCTAGTTATTTATCTCTCTCATTTATGTTCGAGGCAGCAATAATTACCTCAATTAAATTTTGTCACATTTAAATCACTATTTTGTCCAAATTATTTTCTGTTTGAAATGGAAATTTTTCTCATCACAATAACCAAACGATATTTCCTCGGCTTATTATATATGCACCTGCCGCTCACATTGATCATTCTTTTAACTTCCACATTAACGATCGGAAAGTAATATCTCAGTTTCTCAGGAAAGTAGTTTCTCGTTGCAAGATAAAGAGGTACATACAGTAATTTTAAGAGAGTTTAAAGTTAAGAGTTTAAACTTTTCAACGTGCAACTTTTTTTACCATCAACCTTCTCAGGTGCTTCAACGACTTCCATAAAAATATTCTTACGCGACGGAAAGCAAATCCCATGATCAATTGATTAATAACTTAATCAAAAACCCAGTTAATTAGTTCTATGCTATATTGCACGAATGGCAATAGGGCAATGATTTCTTGGTGTGCTTGTTTCCGTCTGTGTTTTGCCTTTATGCAGTGTTATATTGTGTCTTTCCTGAGCAAGCGTTCTTCTACAGCTCCATTTCCTCCCTTCATCCGGCAGGTGGAGCATGAGGGCCGCGAGAGTGGGGGCCGTTTCCATCCGGGATCTGCTCGTAATCGCGACCACCTTCTCACTGCTCTCACTCTTCCTCACCTACCACTTGGGATTCCACGCCACTCGACTGCGGCTGAACGCGGCGGCCGAAGCGGAGGTGGCGGTGGTGGGGCCTGCCCGCGACGCCTCCCTTCCCCTCGGCGACCTCCGCCTCATCCTAAAGAAGGTAAGACAGGAATTCCCATATGGTTTACTTTGTATTTTCGAGGCGCAAACTATGGTAACGATTGCCATTTTTAATAGATAGTATCAAATTAGGCCGAAGATGTACTCAACTCCCACTACAAGAGCCTGGGTTCGAACCCTGGCGTTCGCAGGTTTCTTTCATGATATCCCAATGCCTCCTTTGAGTGTCATGCCAGAGATAATTTCAAATAAGGTACTCCGTCCGTTAAATTGCTCGTTTAACGGTGGACTCGTCTGCGCCTCTTATTATGGTTATGCTAACGCTGACGTCGGGTTTCTTTAAGCCTCCCATTCCTTCTTAGCTTCTCCCATTCCTGGAAATGCGTAGCTCTTCCAAATACTCCTTAACGTGCCTAATGACTTTCCCTACAGGTGGAAATCTCTAATCATTACTAGTATAATTGTAATGAGGAAAGCGTTAGTTCTGGGTCTCCTGTTGCTATGCTCAAAAACGCTGTCGTGGCCCTAAGGGCTCGTATCGCCCCGTTGGAGTACATGGTGCAGAAGCTGCAATCGCAGATCGACGTCCGGGTGGTTTCTCTCTAGGGGGATGGAGCTAAGGGTGGACATTTGAAAGTCCTCCACGCCAATAGGGCAGCACGGATTCGTCCGAATGTTAAAAGTGGCTGGGCGATCATCTACATTTACATTTTACCCCGCAGGCAGCCGCCAGGGCGAGTGGCGGGGGGTGCTAGGACACTACCCGTACAAAGGAAAAATACCGCATGCAAAATCAGCAACATGGAAAACTACACCCACACCGGCGCACAAACTCATGCAAATATCCCTTAATCCAACACTCATTTATACACATATACTATGAATCAATAAACAACTGCAACCCAGGATGCCGAACGAAAGCCATCCAACAACGCGCAAGCCAGGACACAAAAAGCAAGAATGCGAAACTCCACCACCACATGAACATGCAACCAAAAACGCTCTCCCCCCCAAGAGACTGTGAAACGAAGGGAACGAGACACAGCGTTGAGGACACAGCGGAGAGGGACGGGGGATTGAAGGGGAGACTTAAAAATATATGAGCAGAACACTAACGAGGTCATTCGGAAAAAATTGGTTTTGACAACAAAACACACGAGGTCAGTGAAAGAGCATGCAATTGAGTATAACTAATTATTCCTTAGACGCTGAGGGTGGCAAGTGGAATTTTTGCTATCTATAACCCTGCAGTTGCTATCCCGTATTGGCCGTGGGAAGGAGTCCTTTGGTCTGCTAGTTCTGGCATCGTTTTCCCGAATTCTATACACATGATCGAAGCGAACAATGTATGTAGGAGTGCAAATAATTTGCGAGACCTCTGTGCGGAAATATGCGAATCTGAATTAATTCGTAACTTTAATCTTGCATTGAATCGCCTCTCTTCTAATGATTCCTCCCCCAACTCCATAATCGTTTCAGAGACGCTTTTGTACAAAACGGGCGGCCCGGCATTGAACCTTCTCAATTTCCCGAATGAGGCCTTTTTCACTCGGATCCCACTCGCTACATGCGTATTCTAAATGAGGCCTTACAAGAGCGTGGTAACAGCGTTCCTTGACCTTCGAGTCACTTTTGCCGACAATGCGTCTAATGAATCCCAATTTTTTATATGCTTGACCGCAGACTTAACGTATGTGGTCCCCCAAGTTAAGTCTTTAGTGAATGTGACACCTAGGTATTTTACCGTATCAACTACTTCTAGATCAACTCCAACTAATTTGTAAACAAATCCCGTTGATCTTTTAAAGAAATTTACTGCCGAACATTTATTATAGTTTAGAGTCAATCCCCAGTTAGAATATAATTTAGTAATGCAATCTAAATCCTGCGCTAGAATAAAACGAACCTCATCCCCAGATATCTCCCGATAGATCACCGTGTCATCCGCGAACATCCGAATCTTACCTTTCATTTCGCGGTCCAAATCGTTAACAAAAATCAAGAAAAGTAATGACCCGATTACACTTCCCTGAGATACCCACGAGGTTACTTGTACACTGTCGGAACTAGCGCCATCAAGGACTACCCTCTGTTCCCGCTCTGAAAGAAAGTCTTTAACCCAATTTATGGCGCCCTTGTTTATACCCGCGACCTTCAATTTATGAATGAGTTTACCATTTAACGTTATCAAGGCATCTCATTATTGAACTGGCAATTATGTGCTGCAGATATTTTGCCACAGATAGAAGTGAGAGACAAAGGTCTGTAATGTGCCATGTTTTATGTGGATGGTATAAATATGTGGCTTTTGAAGGCGGTTTTTTCTTTCTTAATTATGGGTGGTGTCCTAACACCCCCCGCCACACGCTGCTGCGGCGGCTTGCAGGATATTAAGTAGATGTAGGTGTGAAAAAGAGGAAAACACGTTTTTAGGCCGCTGTATATGCTAGAGTAATATAGTTCATTGAAATAAACGCAGCTGTTAAACATCGGTGAAAATCAGGTCTTTCCTCCGCTTCTTTCCTCCCTCCATCGGTCTCCTTCCACACCGTCGCCATCTGACCGTCTCTGCGCCATGGCCGCCATTTGTCGAGGAGGTCGTCTAACATCCCATGAGCCTTTGCTCGCACTCAACTGTTAACACGCTACGAAAACCAGCTCCGAGAAGCACTTGCGAGGCATTTTCGGAAAGTAAGTGCTGTTTTCTTGCATGAAAATTTTGGCAAGTTAGAGCAAACTCATACGCATGCAGTGCAATGCGTTGATTGGAACAAAGCCACTGATGATATTTACTCGAATTAGTAGCCGTTTTCCTGCAGGTGTATGCAGATAACGGTGCTCGAGAATGCTGTTGCTCCTGCAAGTTGCAAAGCGCTTGCTATGGTTCGATTTTTGCCTCCAAAGATCACCAGTTTTCCAAATTTATCAGAGGTTTTGTGAATTTCATGAGCCTACAAAATTAGCGAAATAAATTTTGGACGATAGTGTTGAGGATTCCAAAATGGCATCGATCTCTTGTAAAATATTGGAAAACATTATTGTCACTAACATTATGAGATTTCTTGATAGTAGGAAAATACTAATCCACAACCAGCACGAATTTAGGAAAAGCAGATCTTGCGAAACACAACTTGGTCTCTTCATTCACGATATACTTAGATCGGGAGAAAGCAACACACAAGTCGATGCAATATCCCTGGATTTCAAAAAAGCCTTCGGCAAAGTCCCACACAATAAATTGTTACATAACCTTAAATACTATGGGATCAATGAGAAAATAATTAATTGGATTAGAGACTTCTTGTCAAACCGCAAACAAATAGTAGTCATAGATGGGTTGTGCGCAACGGATAGAGATGTAACTTCGGGCGTCCCCCAGGGAAGTGTAATAGGGTCTCTTCTGTCCTTAATATATATTAATGACATAAGCACACACGTTGGTAGCAATCTTAGGTTATTTGCTGACGACACGGTGGTGTACAGGGAAATAAGGAGCCAACTATATAGCGAGCTACTCTCTAGAGACTTAGACAATATCTCGGAATGGTGCAATAAATGGGGATTAACACTTAATATAGATAAATGTGCAGTTTTGAAATTTTGGAATAAAGGAAGCGTCGAACAGGATATTAACTAGGAAATAGGGGGTTCAGTACTGACTATTCAAACTCATTCCGCTGATATACAGGTAGTATTAGGCACAGAGCGTTGGCTGTGCGATGACATAATCGACCAAGAAATTTTCCCAATAGATTTCAAAGTTTACCGACACGATAGAGATACAAGACCCGGAGGAGGGGTTTTTGTGGCAGTTAAATGTCATTTTGAAAGCTGGCAAGTTTCATTTGAAAATAATTACATAGAAAGTGTTTGGTGCACCTTACTACGGGCCAATCAACCCAAAATAAATGTATGCTCTTTCTACAGACCTCCACACTCAGATATGAAAACACTTCATGCCCTCAACGAATAAATTTACAATTTTAAACGTAAATATAATAACAGCATAAACGTAATTGGTGGCGACTTTAACCTCACTGGTATAGATTGGGACAGCAATATCGTCAAATCTGGGACCCGCGATCGCGATTCTTGCAATTCCATGATAAAATTGGTTCAAAGAAACTCCCTCCATCAAGCAGTACGCATGCCCACTCGTGGAAAGAACATATTGGATCTATTTCTTACAAACACGCCCGAACGTATTAATAGTGTATCAACTGATGAGGGCTCGAGTGACCATGAAGCAGTTAATGTCCACTTGGACATAGAAATAAAAAAGATTGTTAAACCAAAAAGAAAAATTTATAATTACCATAAAGCAGACTTTGAAACTTTTGCCAATCAATTAAACTCTTCACTACCCGAGTTCAAAACCCGCTTAATTCTTGTCAACGTGGGAAAAAATTGGACAGAATTTGTCAATATTATGCAAAAAGGAATCACAGATTTCATACCAATAAAGTACGTCAAAGCAAATCGCGATCCCAGGTGGTACAATAAAAACGTTAGAAAAGCCCTTCGAAAGCATAGAATGCTACACTCTAGGGTAAAGAGGGCAGGCGTGAACACATCATCCCCTGAGAATAAACAATTATGGGACACATGTAGATCTTCTAAAATTGAAACCAAAACACAATTACGTAGCGCCTTACTGGACTTTAAACGCAAAGCACTTTGCGAGCACTTGGACACTGACCCCAAAGCTTTCTGGTCATATGTTAAGGAAGTAAATGGGAGTAAACACACCGTGGCTTGCTTAAGGGATTGTAGAAATATAATTCATACAGACAGCGAGGGTAAAGCTAAAATCCTAAATTCATTCTTCCAAAGCGTTTTCTTGAATGATGTTGCCAGCGCATATCTCCAAGAAACAATACGTACTCCACCCATGGAAAAAATAACAGTGGACAAACAAGGAATTCTAAAATTGCTTAATGTGATTAAACCCAACAAATCCCCGGGTCCCGAAAATATACCAGCTAGGGTGATCAAACATTTATCTACAAACATTGTCCCGTACCTTGAATTTATATCTAACAAATCCCTCACAGAGTGCTAAGTACATAAGATTCGGAAAACCGCGCAAATAACGCCTATTTTTAAAAGTGGTGACAGGGAGGATCCCAGTAATTACAGACCAATATCTCTCACTTCTATGTGTTGCAAAATCTTAGAGCACATAATTGTCAGTTCAATAATGAGACACCTTGACAATATTAACTTTTTAAGTGACAATCAACACGGATTCAGGAAAACCCGCTCCTGCGAAACCCAATTAGGATTATTTACACATGATATACTTTTATCTGGTGAGAGAGGTAGGCAAGTGGATGCGATCTTCTTAGATTTTCAAAAGGCACTTGATAAGGTCCCACATGGTAAACTCATTCATAAATTAAAGGTCGCGGGTATAAACAAGGGCGCCATAAGTTGGGTTAAAGATTTTCTTTCCGAGCGGGAACAGAGGGTAGTCCTTGATGGCGCTAGTTCCGACAGCGTTCGAGTCACGTCGGGGGTACCTCAGGCAAGTGCAATCGGGCCGTTGCTTTTATTGATTTTTGTCAACGATTTGAACCGCGAAGTGAAAAGTAAAATTAGGATGTATGCGGATGACACGGTGATCTATCGGGAGATATCTGGGGATGAGGATCGTTTTATTCTAGCGCAGGATTTAGATTTGCAATACTAAATGGTGTTCTAACTGGGGATTGACACTAAATTATGATAAATTCGGTGGTAAATTTCTTTAAAAGATCAGCGGGATTTGCTAACAAATAAGTTGGAGGTGACCTAGCAGTAGGTGATACTGTAAAATACCTAGGTGTTACATTCACTAAAGACTTACTCTTGGGGCACTCACATACGTAAAGTCTGCGGTCAAGCAAATAAAAAATTGGGATTCATTAGACGCATTGTCGGCAAAAGTGACTCGAAGGTCAAGGAACGTGGTTACCACGCTCTTGTAAGGCCTCATTTAGAATACGCATGTAGCGAGTGGGATCCGAGTGAAAAAGGTCTTATTCGGGCAATTGAGAAGGTTCAACGCCAGGCATCCCCATGGGTGATGAGTGCAAACTTCCGCAAAATATGACGCTAACTATGCGATTTTTCCGTCAGAATAACATTCACCTTGCTGCAGTGCGTCATGGAGGCGTTTAGATGTAAAAATTATGTTGATTTCAGTCATCCCTTGCCAAGGCTACAAGATAACTTTTATCAGGGGTCGAGCATCTGGCTGGTATTATTATGGAAGGCGTCATAAATAATTTACTGCAATTTAAACTTACACTAACTGGCGACAATTTCTGATTTATCATTGAAAGCAGGCTAAGCAGTGGATGGAGTGAGGGTTTGGTGGTGATCGGAAGGTATTCAGCAGGAGGGGCCACCTTTTGACGCCTGCGGAGTAGTCCTACATTTATCAGGGGTATTAGATGATGTGGAAGATGGTGAAAAACCCGAGGTAATTAAAACAACGTCGTATTAGCACTTATGCTCTCTGTTTCTTTGGTGAGTGAATTCGCCGAATCAGACGGAGGGAAAGTTCAATCTGCTGAATGCTCCGACAGCTCTGACATCTTACTCAGCGGAAGCTCGGTGAAAAAAATAAAGGCAGAACACATACGGGCGCAAATGACCGTTTAATAGCTCAGAACGACGTTAACATACGATCTGAAATTTTTCGTGAAGAAACAAATCAATGTACGCCAAAAACTACACATTTATTGAAGCAAGCTGTAAAGCTCAGGTATTTACGAGGCCAGTTTCAGGTGTGTCCGTGGCTACGCTCACTCTTGTGTGTGCGATATATATTTATTCACAATAAACCAAGTTGCGTCAAAAAGGGACGAAAACGTGGTTACGTGAATATTGAAAACTCTTGATTGTCTTCCCCCGAAATAACTTTTCCTAACGAAAATGTTATATCTACATCTATCTAATACCCCGCAAGGGCGTGTGGTGCGCATATATCACGCAATGTGCCGATCTTATTTATCAGATATGCATGGTTTGAATAAAAAATATCGGAAACGGTTTCGGGAATATTCGTTTATTTCAAGTATAGCTACAGTGCATGAAAATTCTTCTAAGCACATCTTTTGAGCGTCGGAAGACGTTTACCAGAGACTTTTCCACGACTCGGATCGATGATAAATTCGTCCCGATAGTCTTGACACATGACAAAGAGTGGAGTCGAGTGTCTGCTTGCGAAGACTTTACGCAACCGCATCGCGGCGATTTCCCAACCCCCTTACAGTCTCGATCTGACACCAGCAGACTATTTCATATTCCCAGAAGTGAAATCCACCCTCAAAGGACACCAACCGGGGGCCCTGAGTGCCGACAAAGGAACTTGCACGCGTGCCCTTAAGTACCTTCCGGAATCTGCCATCCGAGTCGTGGAAAAGTCTCTGGAAAAAGTGCGTCAATGCTCAAGGCATGTACTTTGAGGAATTTTTAGGCATTTTAGCAATATCTGGAATACATTTATTTTTCCGAAACTTTTCCCGATACTTTTTATGTAAAACCTTGCACTTATATTTTATTATGAAACCTTTGCTTTCAAATTTCTAAATACCTAGTCCTTAACATCACCCTGATATTAAAATTCCCTAGTTTTTTGGGGATTATTCTTTTCCTGTATCTCTTTTCTCTTGCACCTGTCGCCTCCGCTGTGCAAGTATTTCTCTGTTGACGTCCGCGGAAGCCTACCCTCTCCTGTTGCCGGCAGGACACATGGCTCAGTGGTCCAAGTCCCGAAATTGCGTGAACTCATTCTCCTAATTAAGGCCATCATAAATTTTTGGCATAAAGTACTGAAGTAGTATCGCGCTGTCTTCTCCTATAGTGCTTTTAGCGTGATATCAACTTGGATGGCACATTCAATTGGGGTCAGATGTCTTTCCAACAGCCCACAGAAGAGCAGATGTTGTGCAGAGTACCTTTCTCTCGGCTCAAACCCTTCGAATTCTCTGTCCTGGGTTGCTCTCCCAGCTGTTGCTTGCGCCAGTATCCCCTTAGGGCCATCGGAACACAAAATTCCGCTACGTCAAAATTAATATGGATGAGGAGGGAATATTGCGATGAAATTTTTAAAATTATTGAAGTTTAATGCCTTCTCTTCTTTAAATCTCTTTAACTTAATTTTAATTCCATTTTCATATCAACTTGTCCCTAAAATGATGTATCAATCAACATTATTTACAATCAGGTTTCTGCATCTACATCTACTTAATACCCCGCAAGCCGCCGCAAGGGCGTGTGGCGGGGGGTGTTAGGACACCACCCGTAGTTTAGAAAAAAAAAGGAAAAAAACCGCCTGCAATAACCACAAAATCACATATCCACAAAAAAACATGGAATACATTCATGCATGAACACTTACACCCCACGCAAATGCAAACACTCAAACTACCAACCAACATACACATGCACCAGAAAGTATACCTAACAGCTTTGCAGTGTTTAACTTTGCTCCGACTTGTAAATTCAATGTTTTCAATATTTCTAAAGTTACTTCGGTTTATTACTATTATGATTTCTGATTGTTCGGGGAAATAAAGGTTTGAAAGTGTAAAAGTCATTCGCCTCGATCAGGATCCCTATCGAGGTGAATAACTATGACCTGTACTTTTTCCTATTGTGCATTTAATGCATATCAGCGGATGACTCCGCCAAACATTTTTTGCGCGGCATCTCTCACTGTTGTTTGAATTTCTTCTAACACGTATTTTGATGAATTTCATCAGCGAATATTTTGCCTGTGGAAATCATTGGTATACTGATAGTCCTCTACTCAACTTCAGTATTGGATGACAAAAAGGTTGCTGTTATTTTACCCTTTCTTTTCCATTTTGATATCAACAGTAGCATTATAATATTCATTTAGAGTCTAATAGGTATTTAGAAAACAAGTGTCATACCATGAATTAGATAAATCTAAATGTAGACATTTCATTGACTGCTATAAATTAAGATCATTTCTGTTGATTTCTTTAGTGCAGCTCCTCGAGTCGCTTCTGGTCCGAGGGTTGCACAGCGTTTTATGATAGAGCGCAACATTCTTTTAATTTTCATTTATTGGACATTCCATTGTTATTTCATTCTAAATATTTAATGAAATATATTTTTGAAGACAAAGAATGAGGGTTTTAAATTATCAATCGGTAAAATTCACATTCGTAATTGTATAACCACGAACAATTTTACCAGATATTCTCTCCATCTTCCACCGATGCTCATCTTCCAGTGATAAACAAATGTGATTCGTAAAAAAATTAGGGTTAAAAGAAATTGAAAGTAACTACAACGTAGTCCTCCATAATTTTAAATGTACCAAGCCAAATTTCCATCAATCATTGAAATAATATAAAGTCATACAGCTTCTGGGTACGTACAAAATGTATAAATGTAATTAAAATTAATTTTTAGGCAAGGTACCTCTCGTAATAAGTCCATGTGAACTCGATTTCAAGATAAGGCATTCGATTTTTTCTGAAGTCCATGCCATGACATGCCACATGATGTCCTCTCGGAAAATCCTCAAATGACTGCTTCATCTTTCTTTTCCGTGTCTTCGTGAGAACCCGTAGCTAGATACGCGGCTACCTGAAGAGTTGATATGCCCTTATTTCTTTGAGGTGTAGTATATGCAAGCATATTTGCAAAATTTCTCTCGCATTTCACGCCTCTCCTTTTACACTTTGACAGTTTTTTTCTGCTTGCTATCTTCGCTGGACAGTTCCTTTCATTCATTCGCTACTGAAGAACATACCCCGAAACTTAAAGCAGTGCTCGACAGATGACGCGGCGGAAAAGAGCGTAGTTACATAAGCAGTTTATTTTGATGTATTGAGAGATTTTCTCTTCTGACTTTACTTCTTTATTTCTTGCCCAGGGAAGGAAAAAACGAAGAGTAAAAATGGAATACGCCCATGCGGGAATATTTTTTTGTCGTATTGTAGCTACTCAAATTGCATCCCGAGTCGATCAATACCGAACGCGTAACCTAGCAACAAGTTGACTTGAATCTGAAGCTCTAAATCTCACTTATTGTTGTGCACCATTTTAACGGTTTTGCAGTCTTTTTCAAATCGAAACTACTCATTTTAACCTCGCTGTTCTGGTAATTAATTGTTCTCTCATAAAAAGAAGTCCGGCAAAAGACTTGAGTTAAATGCCTCATAGCGTCGAAGTAAAAATACAGCTCACGGTATCGTCATGTGATGCGAGAATCAAATGCGTGTGTCCGAATCGTTTGATCGTAATGGATGCGTTTTATTTCGAGTAATTTCTTTTCATGACAGCATCTCGTCTCAATCCAGCAATGCTTCGTACTGTATCAGTTTATATATTTATAATTCCTTTGAAAAAAATAGCATTTTGAAAATTGTATTTATTATTTTAAAATTTATGTTTGATGTTTTTATCTGCGCAATGTTTTGGAGTACGTTAGGTGTAACGCTAAATTAAGTAGTTCCAACCCCATCAGGGATTTAAAATTGATGAATGCAATTCTAAGACATACTTTGTATGAATGAAAATGCAATCCAGTTCGAAAAATTCATGATTCAAGAAAACATTGGTATCATACATCATTTTTATGCCAAACCAAGTCATTTATGAATTATTATTGGGAGTTATGCATGAGTGGGTGCGCCGCTGTGGGTGTAGTTTTTCATATTGTTGATTTTGCATGTGGTATTTTTCCTATTTACGTGTGGTGACCTAACACCCCCGCCTGCTTTGAGAAGGCTATCCTGGGTGTCTTTTCCATTGGCTAGAAGTTTGGAGAGGGTTACGGGTGGGTAGAAGGCTGCTTTGAGTGAGGTGGGTAGGCAGCTGGAAATCCTATATGAAATGCTGTTGGTGACCTAACACCCCCCGCCACACGCCCTTGCGGTGGCTTGCGGGGTATTATGTAGATATAGAAATATATCCCAGAAATGGGATCGAGCACCACTTAAAATCCTTAGATACTGCGGGCTGTGATACGAAAGTACTTTCTATGGCTATTGCTTTTTGTTTTTTCCGTAGTAATGTGTCAACTGGTTTAGGGTTGTAACCATTGCTGGTAGCTATATTAGTGATAGTCAGGAGTTCAATGTTGAAGTTTCAGACATTTATAAACTGAAATGCGAGGATTGCAATAGCGTTTATGTCGGTCAGACAGGTAGGAATATTAAGTTACGAATCAAGGAACACGAAAGGTGTCCCAGATCAGTCAATCAGAATAACAACTCTCTCTTCGCGAAGGATTTGCTAGAATTCGACCACAGCAGTGACTTTGTCCCTTAGATATTACACACACTCCCAAAAGGATTAAAAATGGATGCTCTCGAGCAATTAGAAATAAGAAGGTACTTACTTGGCAAACCCCAACACGACCCTTTGTAATGAGCAATTGTTCCCATACCCCTCCCCACTCCTCTCCGAGAAACTAGCTTGGAAATGGTCAAAACAGCACATCAACGCACCCGAGAGCCCCCACCCCTCTCAGGCCCTTCCAACCCTCCCCACCCCCACCGAGTCCTGAGGGTATATATTCTTGCTCTGTCTGTTGAGCAAATTTGTACCTGATGACGCCGCAAGTCGGTGAAACGCGTTGTACTGTATAATAAAATCTGTGGAAAAGCTCAAGTCTTTCTTCTTAGTATGGATATTAAATACTTCCACGAAGTGAAGCCTGAAACAATAGAATATATTCTTTTTTCCATTATTTTGCAAACAACTGAGGTTATACTTACCGGTCTATCATTGTTGGCAATTGTTTTATCTCCTTTCTTGAAAATTGGTGTAATATTTGCTTTTTTCAAATCATTGGGCAAGGCATCATTATATAAAGTTACTTTGAATAGTATATAAGATTCGGGAAATAGATGCCAGAACTAGCAGACTAAAGGACTCCTTCTTCCCACAGACAACACGGGATAGCAATTCCGGGGTTTTAGATAGCAAAAATTCCACTTCCTACCCTCAGCGTTCAGGGACTAATTAGGTCTAGTCCATTGCATGCACCTCCAATAACCTCGTGTGTGGTTTGTTTTCAAAACCCGTTGTTTCTGCATGACCCCATGGGACTGCAATTAGAGAATGCTGTGTTCATTATAGTATTGCTTGCCCTGTCTTGCTTGTTTTCAAGTTTTTACTTCCACCCCACATGTCCCTCTCTTGGGGGAGGGGGCTCGCCTACGCTTCCTGCTTGCTGCCCATGTGTCACATTTCCTACCTGTGACCTGGTGGGCGGAGTCCGTGAGTGGTATGTCCATTTGGTAGTGAAATCTCCCCTTCTCATTTTCAATTCTTGTTTATCTACATTCACATCTACTTAATACCCCGCAAGTCGCCGTAAGGGCGTGTGGCGGGGGGTGTCAGCACACCACCCGTAATTTAGAAAAGAAAAAAAACCGCATGCAATAACCACAAAAGCATATATCCACAAAAAAAACATGGCATACATTGTTTTCCAAGATTATTCGGGTCTCCCACCGGGTCCACGTTCGTAGGTTTGCCGACGTTTCGATGGCCGAGTCGTCCATCGTCTTCGGGGCATGTCATTACTCAGGTATTTGGCCGCCTTATATAGTATGGTCGGGAGTTCAGGTCACGTCTGATTGGTCGGACGCTTTCCGCCTCTTGTTTTCCTTGATGTTCCTCAAAATGGGTTTCCACGCGTTACTGAGGGAGTATCCGCTGTCTCGGTTAATGGATTTGTTTTCGAGCCGGATCGCTATTGCTTCCTGAGTCAATCTTTCCCAAAATTTCTCTTCTCGGCAAAGGACCTTTGCCTCCTCCCACCGAATGCTATGGTCGGAGATGATGCTGTGCTCTGCAATGGCCGACTTCTCAGGTTGGCACAGTCTGAGATGTCTCCGATGTACTTTTAACCTTGTAGCAATGGTCCTTCCGGTCTCTCCCACGTAGACTTGGCCGCACTCGCAGGGCATTCGGTATACTCCAGAGGTCATGAGGCCACAGGGGTCCTTTGCCCTTACTAATTCGTCCCTGAGTTTGTTACAGGGACGGAAGTAGGTGTCGATGTTGTACCTCTTCAGTATTCTCGTGACCTTGCCCGAGACCGTGGAGACAAAGGGTAGACCCGCCCTTGCCAGTGGTTTTGGTTCGGATTCCTTCGGTGTGGAGGCCCGAGGCTTGACGGTCCTTTTTAGCGCCAAGGCGATTTCTCTCTCGCTGTAGCCATTTTGCCTGAAAGTCTTCTTAAGCTGCAGCAGCTCCTTGTGAAGACTTTCTGTGTCAGGTATTGCTTTTGCTCGGTGTATAAGCGTTGATAGAACCGCCATTCTCTGGGAGGGGTGATGGTGACTTCTTCCGTTGAGGTAAAGATCTGTGTGCGTCGGTTTGCGGTAGACGCTGTATCCCAATGACCCGTCTGCTCACCGGTGGACAAGTATATCGAGAAATGGAAGGCTATTGTTGACCTCCACCTCCATGGTGAACTGTATATTTGGGTGCAGGCTATTCATGTGCTCCAGGAACTGCTTGAGGGTCTCCGATCCATGCGGCCAGATGATAAATGTGTCATCCACGTACCGGAAGAAACATTTAGGTTTGAGAGGGGCTGATATTAGGGCCTTTTCTTCGAAATCTTCCAAGAAGAAGTTGGCGATCACAGGCGACAGGGGAGATCCCATTGCCACCCCATCGGTCTGCTCGAAGAACTCGCCATCGTATTTGAAGTACGTGGAAGTCAGTGCGTGGTGAAAGAGATTCACCGTGTCACGATCAAACATGGCTTCCAGTAGTCTGAGAGTGTCTTTGAGAGGCACGCGAGTGAATAACGACACCACATCGAGGCTTATCATGAGGTACGATCGCTTTGATCAAGAAGACAGGCCTTCCCACAGATGCGGCCAGAAAACTGTCTCCTCCAGCACCTGCTCCTCCTAGACTCTATGGATTACCCAACATTCATAAAGACGGCGTGCCCCTGAGACCCATCGTGAGTGCAATTGGGTCACCCACATACAATTTGGCCAAACACCTCACCGGAAACCTGTCACCTTACGTCGGACTGTGTGAACACCACATCAAGAACTCAGTGAACTTCGTTAAAACTTTGGCTGAATTTCGCCTCGAAGAAGGAGACCTCTTGGTGAAACGGTGGGGGGAACAATATTCAACACCGCCGGGATTTGAACCCGCGCCCTCAGGGTGGGAAGCCAGTACGTTAGCCCCCGCACCATCTCGATCCCTGTGACCTCGGTTTCTTACTATTATGATTTCTGATTGTTCGGGGAAAGAATGAGTATTTGTACCTATCTGTCCTGATATCTATCTCCCTTAGTTTATATTTGTGGTCTGATCTACTCAAGTAGTGTGGGGCCATTGGAATTCATTCAGTGTCATAGTTAAACTCGTTTGTTCTGAACCTTTCTAAAAGTCTAAGCCTCGCTTGTTCTCTCCGCACTTCAAGTGGTTCCCAGCCTTAATCCCCTAAAAGATCTGTCACACTTGTGTTCTCATCATAACAATTTTTAACGAATGAAGCGGATTTTCTCTGGACTTTATCTAATTCTTTTTGCCAAATTTTCTCCCAAGGATCCCAAATACTTGCTTAAGTCATTTATGTATATTAAGAACAGAAGAGGCCCTATTACACTTCCCTGGGGGACGTCCGAAGTTACATCTCTATCCGTTGAGAACAACCCATCTGAGACTACTATTTGCTTGCGGTTTGACAAGAAGTATCTAATCCAATTGATTATTTTCTCGTTAATCACATAGTATTTAAGTTTATGTAACAGTTTATTGTGTGGGACTTTGTCGAAGGCTTTTTTGAAATCCAGGAATACTGCATAGACTTGTTTGTTGTTTTCTCCCGATCTAAGTATATCGTGAATGAAGAGACCAAGTTGTGTTTCGCAAGATCTGATTTTCCTAAATCCGTGCTGGTTGTGGATTAGTATTTTCCTACTATGAAGAAATCTCATTATGTTAGTCACAATAATGTGTTCCAATATTTTACAAAAGATCGATGCTAAAGAAATGGGTCGTTAATTGGTTGGATTATCCCTATCGTCGCCTTTATAGATGGGAGTTATATGGGCCAGCTTCCAGTCGCAAGGCACTGAGCCTTCTTCTATCGATTTTAGAAAAACAGTATTAAAATGGGGCAATTTCTTCAGCTAATTCCTTTAATATTCTAGCAGGTATTTCTTCCGGACCAGGAGCCTTGTGTCCTTTGATACTACGGAGCAGCCTGTATTTCCCTAACATGGGACCAGAATGGCTTTGGATTTTCCTCAAGATATTCGCTTAGCATTTTAGCTTTAAAAGAGTGTAGTGCTGTGCACATAATACTTTTCGTCTTACTACGACCTTCATTTAGTTGCTGTTAGGATGTATTCATATAAACTATATCGTCACTTTTTAAACTCTTTTTAAAATTTGACTGTAGCTTTCTTTGCCTTCTTAATGCCGATCTGACTTCCCCGTTGTACCATCTAGGTTCCTTCCTGTCGCATTTGAGTTTGGACGGGATGTACGTCTTCATTCCTTCACGTAAAATATTTAAGAAATAATTCCAAGTGTTCTCTGTATTTGTTGTCAGTGTTTTTGTCTTGAATTCTGGTATTTTTATCTTTAAATATTCTCTTAGTCCGTTAAAATTTGCCTTGTTGTATAGGTATATTTTACGCTTTTCTTTGTTTATTTGGACGAACTTAGTTTTTAAATCTTCAAGAATAGCCTTATGGTCACTGATTCCGCCTATTGTTTAAATGTTAGTAATGACTTCGGGCATAGAAGTCGCAAAGATGTCTAGTATGCTTTGGCCTCGTGTTGGTGATTTAACAATTGTTTCTAAGGAGTGTTTCGTGAATATATGAAGGAGATCTTGGCATGAATCTCTGTTTTTGGCAGATTTTCCTACGCAGTACTTGTCCCAGTCAATTGACGGTAGATTTGTGTCACCAGCGATTATAGTAATACTGTTGCTTTTTCTGCTGCTAATAGTGGATATTTGTTCGTCGAGCTTATGTAGGACATCTGTGTTAGAACCTGGGGGTCTGTAAAATGAACACACGTATAGGCTTCTGCCGTTGTAGTCCTTAATGTTGCACCAAACGCTTTCTATGTCATCTACGTCGCATTCATATCGTTGGCTACTAAGATGTGACTTTACAGCAATGAACACTCCTCCACCCAATCTATTAGGTCTGTCCCTTCTGTAAAATGTGAAACCGTTTGGAAAAACCTCATTGTTTGCTATACCTCCTGTGAGCTAACTTTCCGTTCCAACTACTATGTCTGCGTTTGTACTGACAAAAATATGTTCAATACCCGATAATATGTTTCTAATGCTACGGCAGTTTAATGTAATAATTTTAATTTGGCTAATTACTTTTTGTTTTTCGGTTTTATGTACGCTAACAAAACTGTTTTGAGACGATTCGTGGTTAACAGAGACAAAAGAATTACATTCACTTGCATTGCTATCTGTTATGTATTTAGAGGCACCAATTTTATTAAATTTACGTGGGTTATATGTTGTTTTAACGCAAGTGTTTGTTTGCTCAATTTTTTTGGGGATTTGAGAGACATTACCTGAACTGAATTGACAAAAAGCGCTGGATTCTACTTTATTTTTCCCAATAAATGACCTACGCTCTTGCCTACCAGCTATGCTAAACCCTCGAAACGTGTTCGTGTAACCTACGCGCTACCAACTGCGATGTCTCGGCAGTATAATGGACCCCGGAGCGATTAAGGGGTACCCGACACGATGAGAGGACGGGCCTCAGATCAACGAAGTCCCCTCCGATTCCCCGGCAAAATCCCAGCAATCTCTGATTTAAACCCTCAATTCGGCTCCAAACGAGCCTTCCGCGGTCTAAACGCGGCAAAATACTACATATACTAATTTAATTGGGACCTTCAACTCAGCCTCGACTCGTTTCACCTCCGAGTGCATCTCCTTAAAGGAGCGCAGGATCTCTTCAGATCCACGTTCGGAGGCGTCTTTTGTCCCGACATGAGCCACAATGCGTAGCTTGGAGCAGCCCGTATTACTGACGGCCGCCTTCACCGCCAGCGTCGACTGGGGTACCCCGCCGCCTGGTATACACCAGGACGACAAGAATCCAACCCTCCCTCCCTCCTGTTGGACTCAGCGGCGCAGCGGATTCATTATACGCCGGACATTTGAACTACCTAATATAACGGTTCCCTCCCTCCCCGGCCGCTGATGCCTTACCCTAGGCAGTGCCCTCGGAGTAGGGGTAGGGGCTGCAGGTACGGTGGTGCTGTCATCCGACAGCACCTGGTACCTGTTGGAGACGGGGATGGTATCTGCCTCCGCAGAGCCCAATCCTCGCCCGACCTACGGACGTGAGACACTCCCTCGTTGAGAGATGGGACACGGGGTAGTTCTCTAATCGCCCAGCCACGTGTAGCATTCGGACGAATCCGTGCACCCCTATGGGCGTGGCGGGTTTTCGTATTCCCACCCTGAGCACCATCTTTCCTGAGGGGAGCCCTCCGGCCGGCTATCTCAAGCTCCCGCACCATTCTCTCCAGCATGACGATACGGGCCCTTAAAGCCGCGCATTCGCCAGTGCCTTCGAGCATGGCAACAGGGGACCTGGATGAAGCCATCCTAATTTAACTACCGAGTTCCCAACAAAAGCTAACCTGTATACACTATGGTAAAATTTCTAAAAGGGGTTAGCTAAATTTAGCTCAATCAATAAGTTACGCTTTGGAATTGAATATGAAGTCTAAGTGGAAAAAACCATGCTTGAGTAAGGTTTGGTTTTCAGAGGACCAAAAAAAGATAGTAAGAAAAAGGAAAGCCCTCACCGGTCACCAATCAGAGTCGAAGGACAAAAACCACCACAATCCACTAAATAAATTACTACTACCACACACTACGGTTAACAAACCACACACAAAACGAAAACTATATAAACGAAGCAACGTATACGTTGACACTACACTACACTTCACTAAAACCAAAAGCACCAAGAATCAAGCTGGCAGGCAGGTAGTCTCTGGTGGGTCAAACCGGTTACCAGGAGCGCTCAGTAGGCAGGTCCGCTCAGGTTGAGGGCCAGAGTGAGAGAGAGTCAGAGAGCCAGAGAGAGTTCCAGGGTCATTACTCTTCCTAATTTACGTAAACGATCTACCATACAATTTACATTCCCAAATAAGAGTCTTTGCTGATGACTGCATTATATACAGACGAATAGAGCATGTAAATGTCCATGTAATACTACAAAATGACATCGATGGCCTTGGTGACTGGGTCACAAATAATAATAAGGGCAATAATATAAGCAAAAGTAAGCATATAAATTTTTCAAATAAAAAAATGCAGAAAAGGAAATTTACATTCTCTTTGGAGAAAAAATCCAATGTACCAGTCAATGCAAATATTTAGGCATTTATTTAACTAGGGATCTTGGGAGGGGAGTCCAAGTAGATAATTTGACACGGAAGGCATTTAAAGTATTGCATTGGGTGATGAGAAATTTAAAAGGAAGTAGCGTAGCCACAAAAGAAAAAGCATATAAGGCACTGGTTATCCTTATCCTAGAATACTCCTCCATACCTGTAGTATGGGATCCATATGAGGTGGGACATATTAAAAAGATAGAAAAAGTTCAAAGAAAGGTAGCATGATATGCACTCGGAAGGTACAAATAAACAGATAGGGTCACAGAAATGTTAGATATACTGAAATGGGAGAGTTTGAAAAATAGAAGAAAAAAGAGTAGGTTAGGCGCGATTTATAGAATTGTTAAAAAGGACGGAGCGCGGCGAAGATTTATGGCAAGGGATAGAAAAGCCTAACTTTAAGGGAAAAAACGACCATAGGTTCAAAATAAAAATAAGGCCTCGAAAACAAATTAGAAAAAATACTCTTTTTAAATAGAACTAAAATTGATTGGAACCAGCTGCCTGGAGGTTTCTTTGAGCCCTTTCCATCCAATTTTAGAAGTTTTAAGTTGAAATATAAAGCAGCCACTGGGTAATAAACGTCATTGTAGTTATGAAAATATTGTTTGTATGTGATGTGGACGGAATTTTGTATGTGATGTGGAAGTTTGTTTGTATGTAATGTGGAAGTGTCATTATGTAAAAATATTTTGTCTCTTATCTGTCTTTATGTGTTCGTATGTAATTTTCGTTGTAAGAGTTATCTTTGACCTAACTTGACCGTTGCCACCAGGAAATTCGCATAATTGCAACGTAATTGTGACAAATGATTACTTAAGGGTTGATCAGTTTGGGTTTAGAAAGGGGAGAGGCACACGTGATGCCATTGCAGTAATGAGATTATTAATCGAGAGGAATATAGAACACAACCAGGAGGTATTTGCCTTTTAAGTAGATTTCGAAAAAGCGTTTGATAAAGTGAATTGGGAAAAACTAATGAGTATATTGTAGAAAATAGGAATAGATTGGAGGGAAAGGAGGCTAATCCGCAACCTGTACATATCTCAGACTGCACAGGTGCGAGTGGGGAACGGGGAGTCCGGTTGGGCAGTGTTAGAAAGAGGTGTAAGGCAGGGTTGCCCATTATCACCGTTGCTGTTCAACCTGTATGCAGAGGAAATGATTAAAGAGGCATGGGAAGAACTGGAGGTTGGAATGAAAGTAGGCGGGGAATTCGTAAAGTCAGTTACGTTTGCTGATGACCAAGCTTTATTTTCTCAGTCAGCCAAGGGGTTGAAAGCATTGCTTAGTGCATTGGATATTCAGTGCGACAGGTATGGGATGAGAATCAATATTAATAAAACAAAGTTTATGCGGTTTTCTAGAAAGAAAAGGCTAAGCTAAACATTAAAATAGGAGGGCAAAAACAACCAATTAACGACCCATTTCTTTAGCATCGATCTTTTGTAAAATATTGGAACACATTATTGTGACTAACATAATGAGATTTCTTCATAGTAGGAAAATATTAATCCACAACCAGCACGGATTTAGGAAAAGCAGATCTTGCGAAACACAACTTGGTCTCTTCATTCACGATATACTTAGATCGGGAGAAAACAACAAACAAGTCTATGCAGTATTCCTGGATTTCAAAAAAGCCTTCGACAAAGTCCCACACAATAAACTGTTACATAAACTTAAATACTATGTGATTAACGAGAAAATAATCAATTGGATTAGATACTTCTTGTCAAACCGCAAGCAAATAGTAGTCTCAGATGGGTTGTTCTCAACGGATAGAGATGTAACTTCGGGGGTCCCCCAGGGAAGTGGAATAGGGGCCTATTCTATTCTTAATATGCACCAATGACTTAAGCATACACGTTAGTAGCAATCTGTGGATATTTGCTGACGACACGGTGGTATTATGGGAAATAAGGTGCCAACTAGATCGCGAGCTATTCTCTAGAGACTTAGGCAATATCTGGGAATGGTGCAATAAATGCGGATTAACACTTAATATAGATAAATGCTCAGTTTTGAAATTTTGGAATAAAGGAAGCGAGGAACAGGTTATAAACTACAAAATAGAGGGTTCAGTATTGACTACGGCAAATCAGGTTAAAATTTGAGGGTTGTTCTAACACCACGCCTTTCATGGGGAGCACATATCAGCACAATATGTGGATCAGCGGAGAGAACAAGCGAGGCTTAGACTTTTAGAAAGTTTATAACAAACGAGTTTGACGATGGCACTAAAGGAATTATAATGGTCCCGCACTACTTAGATAGATCAGGCCACAAAGATAAAATGAGGGAGATCGATTCCCGTACAGATATATATATATATAAATACTCATTCTTTCTCCGAACAATCAGAAATCACAATTGTAAGAAACCGAAATCGAAAATGGAAATATTGAAAACATTGAATTTACAAGTCAGAACAAAATATAAACATTGCAAGGATATTCGGTGTATTTGTAGGTGCATGTGTATGTTAGTTGGTGGTTTGAGTGCTTGCATGTGTGAGGGGTGTAAGTGTTTTTGCATGGGTGTATGCCATATTTTGTTTGTGGATGGTATAAATTTGTGGCTTTTGCATGCGGTTTTTTTTCTTAATTACGGGTTTGTGTCCTAATACCCCCGGCCACACGCCATTGCGGCGGCTTGCGGGGCATGAAGTAGATATAGATTTACAGAGAAAATGGTCTATTGCAATGAAGTTGTGAATATTTTTTTAAAGGTTTATGAGTACCCCTCGGCAAATCTCAGGAAGCTCATGAATTATATAGCATGGGAAACGTTTCTATAAACTATTGGCTAAAGAAGACAACCATTTAGCGGAATTAACGCCCGGTGTAATGTTGGAGAGTTTAGTGTATGGTGATGATCGAGATATCCCTTGGGCTCACACCCCTATTCATGGTAGTAGTTTTGTGAAGTGAGGTCACTTCGAGTGAAGCCCGTTGGGATTTCATGGGAAACTCTAATTTCATTTATAAATACATCCAAAATCAGCCACGATCCTAAGAGGAAAATCTTTGGGGGTACGCTGGAAACAGCATTGGGGGAAGTTTTGATGGCGAGCTCTTAATGTGAGGCTGATGACCTGCACTTATAGAGCAGGGGGGGTGTGGCATGGCCTCGGAGAAGGGCAGTAGCAGGAGGGGGGAAGGGGTGGGCCGGGGATAAAAAACGGGGAGAGAGTTTGGGAGAATGGAAATGCTGAGAAAGTTTTCATTTCTCGCTCGCTACTGAAAGGCGTGGTGGTCGGGTCGTCTCCTGCGAGTGCCATCAAGGCTTACGGCGAAGGGATGATGGGGGCGAAGGGGTTTAGAGTGGTGGGCGGAGTCGAATCTCCCTTCCATCGAATGATGGGTGCGCGCCTCGCACTCGGTGACACGAGGCGCTGGGAGCGTCTTGGGCAGCCGCGGCCGAATGCAGACCGTGCGAGGAAAGGTTAGGGGATAAGGAAAAGTTTGGAAGAGCAGGGGTGGGAAAGTGGGAGAACGGCAACGGTTGGGACCTTCTCGGAAAAAGGTTACGGAGTCGGGATGACGTCTGATTATCTTCTCCAATACGGTCATTCGGCGGTTACAGATTCAAAACAGAACATTGATATGCCATAGGCATTGGAGTGAAACAGCCATTCCATCAAATAATTCAATTGGAGGAATATCATAATATGCTCCAAATGGTCGATAAAGCTTTGAAATAATTGTACTTTGAATGGTTTCGATATGAGCACACATTTTCAGTTCAATAATGAGACACCTTGACAATATTAACTTTTTAAGTGACAATCAACACGGATTCAGGAAAACCCGCTCCTACAAAACCCAATTAGGATTATTTACACATGATATACTTTTATCTGGTGAGAGAGGTAGGCAAGTGGATGCCATCTTCTTACATTTTCAAAAGCCATTTGACAAGGTCCCACATGGTAAACTCATTCATAAATTAAAGGTCGCGAAATCATAATAGTAAGAAACCGAAGTCAACTTATAAATATTGAAAACATTTAATTTACATGTCGGAGCAAAGTTAAACACTGCAAAACTGTTAGGTATACTTTCAGGTGCATGTGTATGTAAGATGTAGTTTGAGTGTTTGCATGTGTGTGGTGTGTAAGTGTTCATGCATGAATGTATGCCATGTTTTTTTTTGTGGATATATGATTTTGTGGTTATTGCATGCGGTTTTTTTTTCTTTTTCTTTTCTAAATTATGGGTGGTGTCCTAACACCGCCCGCCACGCGCCCTTGCGGCGGCTTGCGGGGTATTACGTAGATGTAGATGTAGAAGAGGTGGCAGGCGGTCTTTTCCAATGGCTGGAACTTGACAAAAAGTGAACTCAGTTTTTTAAATAAAAGATGTTTTATGACAGATATCTAAGTGAATGGATTACCACCCATTGCGAACATAATCAAAAACAATATTCTGATATCCACTCTGCAAATATTTAGCAATACCCTTTTGAAATGCTTTTCACTGATTAAAAAGGTCCCAATGCCCTATTTTTAAATACAAAAAAATGCATTAATTCTTTATCAGTACTCTCTGTATCATTGTTTCTTTAATAGCTGTTATAATGCTAAAATTATGCGCCCTTGGGTCTTTGATAATTAGTGTAGCTTGGACCCCGAAAAAGGGATTTCCTGGGCCTCCGAGTTTCACCCCTCCGTCGAGAACATTCTGGGCGCTACATGGTCCATAATTCTGCAGAATCCGCCACGCCCACCCCCTCCGCAGCATTCGCTGGCACCCATTCCTTCTTCATTCTAGCGGGATTGGAAGAAGGCCGCTAGGGAGCGTAAAACAATGTACACCGAACATAAAACACACAGAGGAGCACATCATTCCTTTAATTTTGACGCGGAGTGGAGATTGCATTTCATCGTGGAATGGAGGGAAAAAGAAGGTCGATCCGGAGCGGTTAGAAAAATAATGAGCAAACGAAATAATAGTCGAGACGAGGGAAACGTTTGTCACGCGGCGAAACAATCTCAGCGAGGCAGGGCGAGTACGGGGCGGGAAGAGGTCCCACCCTACCCCTCTCTGTCGGCCAAAATCCCCGCTTTTAATTTCGTCAGATTAAGCTCCAGCACTTCCCCGGTTTGAGGGATGGGAGGCCAAGGGGCACAAGGGCCACGCCTATTTACCGCATCCCTTCCCTGGCCCCGCGGATGCAAAGTACATCTGTCTCCGCCCTCCCACCTCCAATCTCTCAGGCCTCCACGACAACCACCCCACTAATCCCCCGGCGTTCCGTCCCCCGTGCCACCGCTCCTCGCCCCCCGGCCCCGTTCCCACCCTTCTCCGCTTCATTTTCGCGCCCCCATCCTCTAGATTGCGGATAAAGGCTCCCTCAATCTACAGAATGACCTCCGACACACACACGCACAAATATGTATTATATATATATATATATATATATATATATATATATATATATATATATATATATATATATATATATATATATATATATATTTATATATATTATTCGGTCATCTACCGGTTAAGGTAGGTTTTTGGACTGACACAGCTCCTAAATAAATATATTTGTGATTCCTAACAAAATACAAAATCCAGTATCCTGCTCTACATCAAATCCGTCTTCATCTCTGAGTACTTTATTCCTCCCTTCATCCCGTCCTACATCCCTATTCTGTTCCTTCCCTTTCCTCGTTTGCCCTACATTCTCCCCTCAATTACAGTCTTCAACAACCCGCTGCCGGTCAATACCCCCTTCATCCACTTTTCCTGCCTCCATACGATTGCTTTCAACAAACCCCTCTTTTCGCCCACCATAACAAGTACTTCCTCGATTGTTTTCTTCTCTGTCCATTTCACCTTCTCCATTCTTCTCCACAACCACATTTCAAAAGCCTCCAGTCTACATCTATCCTCCTGCTTCAATGACCACGTTTCCGCGCCGTAAATAGCTACGCTCCAAATCTAAGTTTTAACGAGTCTTTTCTTAATATCCTTACTCAACGTCCCCGTCATCAACTCCCTCCTCCTTGTGAAAGCCTCTTTGCCTAGCGCAATTCTTCTCCTTACGTCCCTACTACTTTGACCGTGTTGGTGCAAAACACTACCGAGATACGTAAACTGTTCCACCTGCTCTAGTTTTTGCCCTCCTATTTTAATGTTTAGCTTAGCCTTTTCTTTCTAGAAAACCGCATAAACTTTGTTTTATTAATATTGATTCTCATCCCATACCTGTCGCACTGAATATCCAATGCACTAAGCAATGCTTTCAACCCCTTGGCTGACTGAGAAAATAAAGCTTGGTCATCAGCAAACGTAACTGACTTTACGAATTCCCCGCCTACTTTCATTCCAACCTCCAGTTCTTCCCATGCCTCTTTAATCATTTCCTCTGCATACAGGTTGAACAGCAACGGTGATAATGGGCAACCCTGCCTTACACCTCTTTCTAACACTGCCCAACCGGACTCCCCGTTCCCCACTCGCACCTGTGCAGTCTGAGATATGTACAGGTTGCGGATTAGCCTCCTTTCCCTCCAATCTATTCCTATTTTCTACAATATACTCATTAGTTTTTCCCAATTCACTTTATCAAACGCTTTTTCGAAATCTACTTAAAAGGCAAATACCTCCTGGTTGTGTTCTATATTCCTCTCGATTAATAATCTCATTACTGCAATGGCATCACGTGTGCCTCTCCCCTTTCTAAACCCAAACTGATCAACCCTTAAGTAATCATTTGTCACAATTACGTTGCAATTATGCGAATTTCCTGGTGGCAACGGTCAAGTTAGGTCAAAGATAACTCTTACAACGAAAATTACATACGAACACATAAAGACAGATAAGAGACAAAATATTTTTACATAATGACACTTCCACATTACATACAAACAAACTTCCACATCACATACAAAATTCCGTCCACATCACATACAAACAATATTTTCATAACTACAATGACGTTTATTACCCAGTGGCTGCTTTATATTTCAACTTAAAACTTCTAAAATTGGATGGAAAGGGCTCAAAGAAACCTCCAGGCAGCTGGTTCCAATCAATTTTAGTTCTATTTAAAAAGAGTATTTTTTCTAATTTGTTTTCGAGGCCTTATTTTTATTTTGAACCTATGGTCGTTTTTTCCCTTAAAGTTAGGCTTTTCTATCCCTTGCCATAAATCTTCGCCGCGCTCCGTCCTTTTTAACAATTCTATAAATCGCGCCTAACCTACTCTTTTTTCTTCTATTTTTCAAACTCTCCCATTTCAGTATATCTAACATTTCTGTGACCCTATCTGTTTATTTGTACCTTCCGAGTGCATATCATGCTACCTTTCTTTGAACTTTTTCTATCTTTTTAATATGTCCCACCTCATATGGATCCCATACTACAGGTATGGAGGAGTATTCTAGGATAAGGATAACCAGTGCCTTATATGCTTTTTCTTTTGTGGCTACGCTACTTCCTTTTAAATTTCTCATCACCCAATGCAATACTTTAAATGCCTTCCGTGTCAAATTATCTACTTGGACTCCCCTCCCAAGATCCCTAGTTAAATAAATGCCTAAATATTTGCATTGACTGGTACATTGGATTTTTTCTCCAAAGAGAATGTAAATTTCCTTTTCTGCATTTTTTTATTTGAAAAATTTATATGCTTACTTTTGCTTATATTATTGCCCTTATTATTATTTGTGACCCAGTCACCAAGGCCATCGATGTCATTTTGTAGTATTACATGGACATTTACATGCTCTATTCGTCTGTATATAATGCAGTCATCAGCAAAGACTCTTATTTGGGAATGTAAATTGTATGGTAGATCGTTTACGTAAATTAGGAAGAGTAATGACCCTGGAACTCTCTCTGGCTCTCTGACTCTCTCTCACTCTGGCCCTCAACCTGAGCGGACCTGCCTACTGAGCGCTCCTGGTAACCGGTTTGACCCACCAGAGACTACCTGCCTGCCAGCTTGATTCTTGGTGCTTTTGGTTTTAGTGAAGTGTAGTGTAGTGTCAACGTATACGTTGCTTCGTTTATATAGTTTTCGTTTTGTGTGTGGTTTGTTAACCGTAGTGTGTGGTAGTAGTAATTTATTTAGTGGATTGTGGTGGTTTTTGTCCTTCGACTCTGATTGGTGACCGGTGAGGGCTTTCCTTTTTCTTACTATCTTTTTTTGGTCCTCTGAAAACCAAACCTTACTCAAGCATGGTTTTTTCCACTTAGACTTCATATTCAATTCCAAAGCGTAACTTATTGATTGAGCTAAATTTAGCTAACCCCTTTTAGAAATTTTACCATAGTGTATACAGGTTAGCTTTTGTTGGGAACTCGGTAGTTAAATTAGGATGGCTTCATCCAGGTCCCCTGTTGCCATGCTCGAAGGCACTGGCGAATGCGCGGCTTTAAGGGCCCGTATCGTCATGCTGGAGAGAATGGTGCGGGAGCTTGAGATAGCCGGCCGGAGGGCTCCCCTCAGGAAAGATGGTGCTCAGGGTGGGAATACGAAAACCCGCCACGCCCATAGGGGTGCACGGATTCGTCCGAATGCTACACGTGGCTGGGCGATTAGAGAACTACCCCGTGTCCCATCTCTCAACGAGGGAGTGTCTCACGTCCGTAGGTCGGGCGAGGATTGGGCTCTGCGGAGGCAGATACCATCCCCGTCTCCAACAGGTACCAGGTGCTGTCGGATGACAGCACCACCGTACCTGCAGCCCCTACCCCTACTCCGAGGGCACTGCCTAGGGTAAGGCATCAGCGGCCGGGGAGGGAGGGAACCGTTATATTAGGTAGTTCAAATGTCCGGCGTATAATGAATCCGCTGCGCCGCTGAGTCCAACAGGAGGGAGGGAGGGTTGGATTCTTGTCGTCCTGGTGTATACCAGGCGGCGGGGTACCCCAGTCGACGCTGGCGGTGAAGGCGGCCGTCAGTAATACGGGCTGCTCCAAGCTACGCATTGTGGCTCATGTCGGGACAAAAGACGCCTCCGAACGTGGATCTGAAGAGATCCTGCGCTCCTTTAAGGAGATGCACTCGGAGGTGAAACGAGTCGAGGCTGAGTTGAAGGTCCCAATTAAATTAGTATATGTAGTATTTTGCCGCGTTTAGACCGCGGAAGGCTCGTTTGGAGCCGAATTGAGGGTTTAAATCAGAGATTGCTGGGATTTTGCCGGGGAATCGGAGGGGACTTCGTTGATCTGAGGCCCGTCCTCTCATCGTGTCGGGTACCCCTTAATCGCTCCGGGGTCCATTATACTGCCGAGACATCGCAGTTGGTAGCGCGTAGGTTACACGAACACGTTTCGAGGGTTTAGCATAGCTGGTAGGCAAGAGCGTAGGTCATTTATTGGGAAAAATAAAGTAGAATCCAGCGCTTTTTGTCAATTCAGTTCAGGTAATGTCTCTCAAATCCCCAAAAAAATTGAGCAAACAAACACTTGCTTTAAAACAACATATAACCCACGTAAATTTAATAAAATTGGTGCCTCTAAATACATAACAGATAGCAATGCAAGTGAATGTAATTCTTTTGTCTCTGTTAACCACGAATCGTCTCAAAACAGTTTTGTTAGCGTACATAAAACCGAAAAACAAAAAGTAATTAGCCAAATTAAAATTATTACATTAAACTGCCGTAGCATTAGAAACATATTATCGGGTATTGAACATATTTTTGTCAGTACAAACGCAGACATAGTAGTTGGAACGGAAAGTTAGCTCACAGGAGGTATAGCAAACAATGAGGTTTTTCCAAACGGTTTCACATTTTACAGAAGGGACAGACCTAATAGATTGGGTGGAGGAGTGTTCATTGCTGTAAAGTCACATCTTAGTAGCCAACGATATGAATGCGACGTAGATGACATAGAAAGCGTTTGGTGCAACATTAAGGACTACAACGGCAGAAGCCTATACGTGTGTTCATTTTACAGACCCCCAGGTTCTAACACAGATGTCCTACATAAGCTCGACGAACAAATATCCACTATTAGCAGCAGAAAAAGCAACAGTATTACTATAATCGCTGGTGACACAAATCTACCGTCAATTGACTGGGACAAGTACTGCGTAGGAAAATCTGCCAAAAACAGAGATTCATGCCAAGATCTCCTTCATATATTCACGAAACACTCCTTAGAAACAATTGTTAAATCACCAACACGAGGCCAAAGCATACTAGACATCTTTGCGACTTCTATGCCCGAAGTCATTACTAACATTTAAACAATAGGCGGAATCAGTGACCATAAGGCTATTCTTGAAGATTTAAAAACTAAGTTCGTCCAAATAAACAAAGAAAAGCGTAAAATATACCTATACAACAAGGCAAATTTTAACGGACTAAGAGAATATTTAAAGATAAAAATACCAGAATTCAAGACAAAAACACTGACAACAAATACAGAGAACACTTGGAATTATTTCTTAAATATTTTACGTGAAGGAATGAAGACGTACATCCCGTCCAAACTCAAATGCGACAGGAAGGAACCTAGATGGTACAACGGGGAAGTCAGATCGGCATTAAGAAGGCAAAGAAAGCTACAGTCAAATTTTAAAAAGAGTTTAAAAAGTGACGATATAGTTTATATGAATACATCCTAACAGCATCTAAAAGAATGTCGTAGTAAGACGAAAAGTATTATATGCACAGCATTACACTCTTTTAAGTCTAAAATGCTTAGCGAATATCTTGAGGAAAATCTAAAGTCATTCTGGTCCTATGTTAGGGAAATACGGGGTAAAAGTCCCACTGTTCACTCTTTGAAGAAGGAAAATGGAGAAATCATTACAGATAGTGTGGAAAAGGCAAATATTTTAAACCATTTTTTCCAGAGCGACTACCTCAAAAACACAAACGCACCAAATGATCCTGCACACCCACACGGGGAACACATGAGCGATCTTACACTGGCCAAGAAGGGAATAGTACATCTGCTGCGTAGTATCAAAGCACACAAGGCAGCTGGTCCGGAAGAAATACCTGCTTGAATATCAAAGGAATTAGCTGAAGACATTGCCCTGCTTTTACATTTTGTTTTTCTAAAATCGATAGAAGAAGGCTCAGTGCCTCTCGACTGGAAGCTAGCCCATATAACTCCCATCTATAAAGGCGGCGATATGGATTTTGTGCTGCATCATGGGGTGCAATTTTTTAGTTGTTTTGCGGTATGTGTTTGCATGAGTATTGTAGGATGGGATTTTTGCATGAGTGTGTGCGCTGCTGTGAGTGCAATTTTCCGTGTTGTTTTTTTGCATGTGGTATGTTTCCTTTTTACGGTTGGTGACCTAACACCTCCCGCCACACGCCCTTGCGGCGGCTTGCGGGGTATTATGTAGATGTAAATGTAGATGTAAACCAACCAATTACCGACCCATTTCTTTAACATCGATCTCTTGTAAAATATTGGAACACATTATTGTGACTAACATAATGAGATTTCTTCATAGTTGGAAAATACTAATCCACAACCAGCACGAATTTAGGAAAAGCAGATCTTGCGAAACACAACTTGGTCTCTTCATTCACGATATATTTAGATCGGGGGAAAACAATACACAAGTCTATGCAGTATTCCTGGATTTCAAAAAAGCCTTCGACAAAGTCCCACACAAGAAATTGTTACATAAACTTAAATACTATGGGATAAACGAGAAAATAATTAATTGGATTAGATACTTCTTGTCAAACCGCAAACAAATAGTAGTCTCAGATGGGTTGTTCTCAACGGATAGAGATGTAACTTCGGACGTCCCCCAGGGAAGTGTAATAGGGCCTCTTCTGTTCTTAATATACATAAATGACTTAAGCAAGTATTTGGGATCCTTGGGAGAAAATTTGGCAAAAAGAATAATATAAAGTCCAGAGAAAATCCGCTTCATTTGTTAAAAATTGTTATGATGAGAACACAAGTGTGACAGATCTCTTAGGGGATTAAGGCTGGGAACCACTTGAAGTGCGGAGAGAACAAGCGAGGCTTAGACTTTTAGAAATGTTCAGAACAAACGAGTTTAACTATAACACTGAAGGAATTATACAAATACTACAAATACAAATACTCATTCTTTCTCCGAACAATCAGAAATCATAATAGTAAGAAACCGAAATCACTTAAGAAAGGTTGAAAACATTAAATTTACAAGTCGGAGCAAAGTTAAACACTGCAAAACTGTTAGGTATACTTTCAGGTGCATGTGTATGTAAGATGTAGATTGAGTGTTTGCATGTGTGTGGGGTTTAAGTGTTCATGCATGATAGATCACCGTGTCATCCGCATACATCCTAATTTTACTTTTTACTTCGCGGTTCAAATCGTTAACAAAAATCAAGAAAAGCAACACTTCCCTGAGGTACCCTCGACGTGACTCGAAGGCCTCGGAAATAGCGCCATCAAGGACTACCCCCTGTTCCCGCTCTGAAAGAAAATCTTTAACCCAACTTATGGCGCCCTTGTTTATACCCGCGACCTTTAATTTATGAATGAGTTTACCATGTGGAACCTTATCAAATGCCTTTTGGAAATCTATGATGATCGCATCCACTTGCCTACCTCTCTCACCAGATAAAAGTATATCATGTGTAAATAATCCTAATTGGGTTTCCCAGGAGCGGGTTTTCCTGAATCCGTGTTGATTGTCACTTAAAAAGTTAATATTGTCAAGGTGTCTCATTATTGAACTGACAATTATGTGCTCTAAGATTTTGCAACACATAGAAGTGAGAGATATTGGTCTGTAATTACTGGGATCCTCCCTGTCACCACTTTTAAAAATAGGCGTTATTTGCGCGGTTTTCCGAATCTTATGTACTTAGCACTCTGTGAGGGATTTGTTAGATATAAATTCAAGGTACGGGGCAATGTTTGGAGCTAAATGTTTTATCACCCTAGCTGGTAGTAAGTCCAGTAAGTCCAGTAAGGCCCTACGTAATTGTGTTTTGGTTTCAATTTTGGAGGATCTATATGTGTCCCATAATTAATTATTCTCAGGGGATGATGTGTTCATGCCTGCCTTCTTTACCCCAAAGTGTAGCATTCTATGCTTTCGAAGGGCTTTTCTAACGTTTTTATTGTACCTCCTGGGGTCGCGATTTGCTTTGACGAACTTTATAGGTATGAAATCTATGATTCCTTTTTGCGTAATATTGACAAATTCTGTCCAATTTTTTTCCACGTTGACAAGAATTAAGCGGGTTTTGAACTCGGGTAGTGAAGAGTTTAATTGATTGGCAAAAGTTTCAAAGTCTGCTTTATTGTAATTATAAATTTTTCTTTTTGGTTTAACAATCGTTTTTATTTCTATGTCCAAGTGGACATTAACTGCTTCATGGTCATTCAAGCCCTCATCAGTTGATACACTAATAATACGTTCAGGCGTGTTTGTATGAAATAGATCCAATATGTTCTTCCCACGTGTGGGCATGCGTACTGCTTGATGGAGGGAGTTTCTTTGAACCAATGTATCATGGAATTGCAAGATTCGCGATCGCAGGTCCCAGATTTAACGATATTGCTGTCCCAATCTATACCAGTGAGGTTAAAGTCGCCACCAATTATGTTGATGCTGTTATTATATTTACGTTTAAAATTGTAAATTTATTCGTTGAGGGCATGAAGTGTTTTCATATCTGAGTGTGGAGGTCTGTAGAAAGAGCATACATTTATTTTGGGTTGATTGGCCCGTAGTAAGGTGCACCAAACACTTTCTATGTTATTATTTTCAAATGAAACTTGCCAGCTTTCAAAATGACTTTTAACTGCCACGAAAATTCCTCCTCCGGGTCTTGTATCTCTATCGTGTCGGTAAACTTTGAAATCTATTGGGAAAATTTCTTTGTCGTTTATGTCATTGCTCAGCCAACTCTGTGTGCCTAATACTATATCAGCGGAATGAGTTTGGATTATGTGTTCCAGATCCGCTGATTTGTTCTTGAGGCTTCTGCAATTTATGACAAGTATAGTTAAATTATTTTTATTTTGAATAACGTCCCTATTTGTGACTGACTGTAATTTAGGACGCCTTTGTGGGGAATTGCGTGTCACATGTCTTTCTAAATCAATTCCAGTGTTGTCGGTGACTTTTATATTTTTATTAATAATATTATACGCGCTATCCCCAGATTTTACCGACCCACTAAGTGACCTGCCCTCTATCCTTAAAATGGCCTACAGTGGTCGAGTATCCTATCCGCCACCCTACTCGCCGCTTCCGCCGTGTAATGGACCCGAGATCGGTTAAGGGGGGTCCTGCAAGATCGGAGGGTTGGCCTCAGGTCGACGAAGGAGGCTCCTATGTCCGAGCAGAATCTCGATAGCCTCTGGTTTATGCCTTCCACTCGGCTCCAAACCAGAGACCCGCGATGCTCCCTCGGAACGATGCAGCAGACCGTTAGTCCCAGCCGAACCCCCTCGACGCCCTAGACGCGGCGCGCCCTTTCCCTCAATGGGACCATTACACGGCGGACATTCGAGCTACCTATTACTAACAATAGTCAGCAAGGATCTCCAACGAGTGCATACCTTCGCTTGGACTTGTATACAGAGCAATTTTTTTTTAACCATTTGCTACTTTCCGCCTCTCGTATCCTTACGAACATCATCTCTCAGTGACTTTTTGCCAATCGAAAAAGCTTATTATGTTGCTACAAACACAAATGAATACTCCTCCGCCCCTCCCACCTCGGTCCCTTCGATAGACATTGTAATTTGACGGAAAAATTTCGGCCGATGTAATGCTATCGTTAAGCCAAGATTCTCTGCCAATTATGATGTTGGGATTACACGCATCTATTGCAGTCTCAAATTCCCTAGATTTGTTGAGGATACTTCTACAGTTTACCTGGAGGATATTTAAGCCCTTACCTTTAATTTTACCGTCTATACCGTGCACACTCTCGGGTCTGCTTGTAGAGCCACTGGGCAACACTCTGCTCGCCACACATCCCGTCGTTCCTCGCCATTCCCCGTCTTCACGCTCGTCGAGTGTCCTCCGCCCTCCGCTTCCGGTCCCTGCTTCAGATCCTCTTCGTCTGGCAGACTCTTCTGTGAACTCTCCCCCGTTTATGAGGCTGTCGCACAGAAAGTGATTTTTCCTCTGCGGTGGCTGTTGATTTCCACTTCCAAATCACTTCGGTTGACTCCTATAAGTTTCCCTTCTTCTTGTGTGTGTTTATTAAATTGCCTAGTAGTCTTCCGTGCATATGGGAGCACCTTCTATTTTGATGGACACCATCTATCCCCAAATCGCCATCGTTAGTCCAGCAGTTCGTATCGACAAAGAAATCTTTGACACACCCAGTCTATTCCCTCGTTAATATAGTCGATTTTGCGGTTCCAAATATCTTTTCTTCTTATAATCCCACTGATCACTATGTTTGCCTTTTTAAATTTGCCTTTAGATCCTTCGCCTCAGTGAACAAATTTCGCACGGCTTCAATCTTCGCCGTACGACGGACGCCGTCTTCCTGGACGTCGCCCGTGCTTTCGACCGCGTTTGGCACAAGGGCCTCATTTACAAAATGCATACCCTCGACTCTCCCCCTCCCCTTCTCCTCCTCGTCCGAAATTACCTCTCCGATCGTACATTCCGCGTGTCGTTGGGTGATTCCCTCATTTCTGTAAAGAGAGCCGAGGCGGGCGTGCCGCAGGGCTCTCTTATCATCCCTTTGTTATTAAACTTGTACGTCAACGATCTGCTTTCTTCACCTCACACTTCCCTTTACATGTACGCCGATGACACTGATATCTGGCTCGAACACGTTCCGCGAACATCAGACGACTTACAGCACACCTTGACAAACTGCACCGGTGGACACGGACTTGGAAAATACGAATCAATCCTGACGAAAGCACACATACTATATTCACTTTTCCCGCAGACGAAAACGCACACCCCGCGTTCCTCTTTTCTTCCAACAACACATTATACCGAGGGCTTCTTCGCACCGATTTCTTGGTGTCATTCTAGACAACCAGCTCACTTTTCAGCCGCACCTTGACTTTTGCCGTCAGAAGGCAATGATCGCAAGATGCCGTCTCGGCTGCCTTTCCTCCGTGATTTCTCCCCTGGGTCACGCCGACAGGATGCGACTTTACAGGTCAGTCATTCGCCCGCAGTTTCTGTACGCTTGCCCCGTATTTGCCATCCGGAAAACGCTCTGGCGTCACCTTGAAACCATTCAAAACAAGGCTGTTCTGTTGTTACTCCAAGTGAGTCGTTTCACTAGGATGGCCGACGTGCGAGTGGCACATAAACTCCCATCAGTCGCGGAATTTATTCGCTCGCAAGTCGCGTCTTTCAATTCCCGCCTCGCACCGTCTGGAAATCCGCTGCTACAAACCATCTGGGACTACAGATGATGATCCCGGAGAGAAACCCACTTATACACTGCCTAAAGATATTACTCGCCTATGAGTCTTTACCATGTCTTTCAATTTTAAATTTTCTTCATAGTCTTAAGCCGCTTCACGGCCGGACGGATCTCTTCCTCCGTCCTCTAAGTTATTTCAGTATAATTTTATCCGCTTCACAATCTTGCTGTTACCCGCTTCCTCAAGCCCAAGGGTAATTTCCCGCTGTGGGAAATGGGCGACCCTCGCCTCCGCTTCCTCTTTGTACCGCTCTGTGCTCAGAGTGTGCCGGTAGGCAGTTAGTGCTGTGAGTGACGTTCTTTTTTTTCTTTTTTGTAAAAAGCCGTTCCCTGTCGGCTTTCCTTTCTTGTTAGATTAAGAATTCATATATTATTCCTAGTTTTAAGCTTCACTTTCTCGCAAACTGCACTTCCACCGCAGCCATGTTTATTTCTTCGATGCCACGCGTTTCTTATGTACAATGACCGGTAAAGGTGGGACTTCACTCACCGGGACGGTTTATACTTGCCCGCTTGGGCAGTCAATGAACTTTTGTGTGCCCTTTCCATCCAATTTTAGAAGTTTTAGTATAAATGTAAAGCAGCCACTGGATAATTAACTTCATTGTAGATATGAAAATATTGTTTGTATGTGATGTGGACGGTATTTTGTATGTGATGTGGAAGTTTGTTTGTATGTGATGTGAAAGTGCCATTTTATGTAAAAATATTTTGTCTCTTATCTGTTTCTATATGTGTCCGTATAAAATTTTCGTTGTAAGAGCTGTGACCAAACTTGACCGTTGCCACCAGGAATATCGCCTAATTGTAACGTAATTGCGTAAATAAATAAATAAACCTTCACTACATCAGGTCCCTCTTCATTTATGAGTACTTCCTTCCTCCCTTCATCCCGTCCAACATCCCTATCCTGTTCCTTCCCTTTCCTCGTTTGCCTAACATTCTCCCCTCTATTAGAGTTTTCAGCATTCCATTGCCAGTCAATACGCCATAAATGCATGTTTCCTGCCTCCATAGGATTTCTCCTAGCAAACCTCTCTCTTCGCCCACCATAACAAGAACTCCCAATCGTTGCTCGGTGGAATGTATACCTGAAAACTGACCAAGTTCGTCGGTCCTGCTTTTATCTCAACTAGTAACAATCTACCCGTTGCCTGTTCTATAATGATTACGCTTCTTCCTACCTCTTAATTTAGTATTATGGCAACCCCTCGTTAGCTCTCGTCCCCGCCGCTGTATATTATTCTATAATTATCACTCCAGTAATCCCAACTATCCTTCCATCTCACCTCGTAAAGACCAAAAATGTATTTAAACATTGTCCTATCATTCCACGTTCCTATTCTAACTAACATGGTCATTTTCTTCTGCATCTTCTGTCCTGATGCTGTCGGTTTTCCCCTGCAAGAGTTTTATATGTGTATATATATATATATATATATATATATATATATTATAGTAATAGGTAATCCACCGGTTAAGGTAGGTTTTTGGATGGACACAACTACTAAATAAATATTTTGTGACTCCTAACACAACACAAAATTCAGTATCCTACTGTGACTCAGGTCTCTCTTCATCTCTTGAGTACTTTCTTCATCCTTTCATCCCGTCCAATATCCCTATCCTTTTCCTTCTTTTCCTCGTTTGCCTAACATTCTCCACTCTATTACAGTCTTCAACATCCCATTGCCGGTCGATACCCCCTTCATGCACTTTTCAACCTCCATAGGATTTCTCTCCCAACAAACCCCTGTACTCGTCCACCATACCAAGTGCTAATGATGCCAGGTGACCTGATGATGATACAGTGTATCGAAACCATGGTCGGCAATAAAGTGTTAACTGTGGAAAATTGCAACGAGGTTTTCATTATGTCTCGATTCCACAACATCACGCCTGACTCTTCACTTTTCATACCAAGTGCTTCCTCATTTGTTTTCTTCTCTGTCCATTTTACCTTCTCCATTCTTCTCCACAACCACATTTCAAAAGCATCCAGTCTACCTCTATCCTCCTGCTTCAATGACCACGATTCTGCGACGTACATGGCTACGCTCCATATCTAAGTTCTAAAGAGTCTTTTCTTATATCCTCACTCAAAGTCCCCGTCATCAACTCCCTCCTCCTTGTGAAAGCCTCTTTGCCTAGCGCAATTCTTCTCCTTACGTCCCTACTACTTTGACCGTGTTGGTCCAAAACACTACCGAGATACGTGAACTGTTCTACCTGCTCTAGTTTTTGCCCTCCTATTTTAATGTTTAGCTTACTGACTGCGACTGACTGACAAACTAAAGCTTGGTCATCAGCAAACCATACTGATTTTACGAATTCCCCGCCCACTTTCGTTCTTACCTCCAGTTATTCCAATGTCTCTTTAATCATTTCCTCCACATCTTCGTTGAAAAGCAACGGTGATAAAGGTGATTACACCTAATAATGAAAACTTCATCCGTACACTGTATCATCATCAGGTGCTGATGACGATACATTTTATCGAAACCATGGTAGGAAATAAAGTTTTAACTGTGGAAAATTGCAACGAGGTTTTTATTATGTCTCGATTCCACAACATCACGCCTGACTCTTCACTTTTCGTGATTACACCTCTTCCAAATACTGCCCATCCTGCCTCCTTGTTCCCCACTCGCTCCTGGGCAGTCTGTGACATTAACAGGGTGTCGGATTAGCCTTATTTCCCTCCAAAGTATTCCTATTTTCTTCAATATAACCATTAGTTTTTCCCAATTCCCTCTATCAAATGCTTTTTCGAAATCTACGTAACAGGCAAATACCTCCTGGTTGTACTTTATTTTCCTCTCGATTAATAATCTCATTACTGCAATGGCATCACGCGTACCTCTCCCCTTCCTGAACACAAATTGATCATCCCCTAGGTAATCATTTGCCATACTCACTATCCTATTGTTTATGATCCTGAGAACAACTCTTGCTGCGTGGGATATCAAACTAACTGCCCTGTTGTCCTCACATGATGTAACCTGGACCTTTTTCGGAATAGGGGCTAAAACTGATCTCATAAAGTCTTCCGGCCAGATTCCTTCCTCATAAATACTACGAATCAGCCCATATAGCCTCTTCCTTCCATATTTTCCTAGGTATTTCAATAGTTCCGCGGGAACGTTATCCACCCTCATGGCCTTATTTAGTTTCATCTCCCTTAATGCCCTTTCTATCACATTGTCTAGTATACGTGGACCTAAGCTCTCTTCCTCAACGTCTTACTCTTTTTCAATGTCTTTGTTGGTCTAAGTTCTTTATTATACAGTTCGTCTATATACTCCTCCCATCTCTCTTGGTTCTTTCCTGCGTCAACTATTACCTTACCCGCCTTATCTCTACCTGTTAGCATAGATTTTCCTTTCTTACTTCCAGAAAACGATTTAACTTTGCTGTACAGCGCACCAATTTCACCCTTCCTCTATAAACATTCCATATCCTTGCACTGCGTCTTCCACCATGCTTCTTTCTTTTGCTTTATTTGTTGCCCGCCTCAATTTATTGTTCAATTCTTTGTACTTGATTTTGCCTAATTCTGTGATTGCATTTTTCCTATTTCGCCGCTCATCCATTTTTGTAATCATATCATCCGTGATCCATGGTTTCCTAGTCCTTTTAGCGTTAACGGTTCCAATTGTGTATTTTTCGGCTTAAGATAACACATACTTGATACTTTCCCAATTTTCTTTAATAGTATTTACCTCTTTACCATTCTCCATAATTTCTACTACCGGCTGTTGGTACTTCCTTTCAAACCATTTAATGCTTCTAAATTCCATTTTCTAACCCGCCCCCCCTGCCTTATATTTTTGAAACGGACGCTACATTTCATAACAACTAAATTGTGGTCAGAGTCCGCATCCGCTCCCGGGAAGCTGTGCGAAATTATCACTCTGTTCCTTAACCTATGTCTTACCAGGATATAATCTAGCTGATAGCTTTCTAGGTCACCTGGCATTTTCCATGCATACCTGCGTCTTTTGTGGTGTCTAAACCAAGTGTTGGTGATGACTAACCCCTGTCTCCTGAAGAACTCAACTGCTTTCTCACCGCGGTCATTCCTCGTGCCTTAAGCATAGTCTCCGGCCTCATCACCATTTGTTCCTTCGCCTACCGTCGCATTCAAATCCCCCATCATTATCAAATGTTTCCCTACAGGATCACACGCGATTATGTCCTCTAACTGATCGTATATCCTATCGACCTCTTTTTCTTATGGTTGCTAGGTGGCATGTATACCTGAATAATAACTAAGTTCGTCGGTTCTGCTTTTATCTCTACTAGTAGTATTCTATCCGTTACCTGCTCCTTGTGGACTACCTCTTAATTTTGTACTATGGCATTCCCTTGTTTGCTCTCGTCACCGCCGCTGCATATAATTCTATACTTACCACTCCCCGCTATCCTTCCATCTAACCTTGCATAGACCTAAAATATCTATTCTTCCCCTTTCCGTCTCTCGCTTAATATTCTGCAATTTCCCTGTCCTCATCATTGTCGTAACATTCCACGTTCCTATTCTAACTAATATGTCTTCTTCTCTTGCGTCTTCTGTCCTGCTGCTGCTGGTTTTCCCTTGCAAGGGTTTCGCAGGATGACCACCGCGGGAGCCTTGCCTCCCCCGCTGCCGGGCTCGACGCACCGCCGATTGCATCGAGCCGCGTAGTTGCCAGGACTCAAAATCTCTGTATTGTCCATTATATAAATATTGGAAGTGATAATTGAGGTGGTTTCCCTTTGCCTTACTCAATAGTGTTTTTAACGTGACAACATCACTTAACTGGCCGCCCCACTGGGTTCAGACGCCATTGCAGCCGCCCCACTGGGGAACAGACGCTGCGTGGACTACCTTTCGCCTGCCTCCTAACCTTTGACCTATCTGGCATGGGTTACCCCACCAGGGGCACTTATTATTACTCCCGCCAGCACAGCTCTAGGGGTCATCGGAACGCACAAGCCCTTTCACCAAGTCAAGTTTGTAGTCCGCTAGGAGCTTTCATTCCTCTGAGAGGCTTTCTTCAAGTGAGACTCACTTGAAGAAGGCCGCTTAGAAGGCCAAAAGCTCGAACAATTTATCGTGTGAGTGTCCTTTTAAATGTTGCTACTCTATTTGTGTTATACTGTTTCATCCCATCATATATATATATATATATATATATATATATATATATATATATATATATATATATATGTATAATTATATATATGTATATATATATATTTTAAAAAAATATAGATATATGTATATATACATATATATATATATATATATATATATATATATATATATATATATATATATATATATATATATCTATATATAACACTTTTTGAAAGTCTCCCGGACGTGAATAATATAACACTTAGCACTAGTCAACACAGACAAAAACACAGAAACACACAAAAAAGAGACTCACTATTTTTCGAATTTTCGGTGGTCGTGACCACCTTTATCAAGGAAGAGAGGGACAGAACTCCTCTGTTCTGTCCCTCTCTTCCTTGATAAAGGTGGTCACGACTACCGAAAATTTGAAAAATAGTGTCTCTTAATTGTGTGTTTCTGTGTTTTTGTCCGTGTCCACTAGTGCTAAGTGTTATACATTATAATATATATATATATATATATATATATATATATATATATATATATATATATATATATATATATATATATATACACATATACACACACACACACACACACACACACACAAGGGCGGTTCAATAAGTACCCGTGTTTGACGACAAAGGGTGTTCCCGAGGGAAGTTAATGTTATCCTCGTGTTTGACGACAAACGGAAGTTTTTGTTATGATCGTGTGCTGCCACCTATCAAACGACACTGAAACAAATTTCAGATTGATTTAAAGGTTAGTTTGGGAGTGGCAGCCGTTCGAGTATTTCGTAATTTTCGCTGAGAAGGAAAAAGAGCAGGATCGTTTGGTAATTCGCGTTTTGTTTTTGGGATGGGAAGAAATGCGAGGAGATAAAGCAAAGTTGGATGCTATTTATGGGGACACTTCGCCATCTATGACCAAACTTAGATATTGGTTCAACGAATTTAAACGTGGGCGAACATCTGTTTTTGATGAGGAGCGGCCAGGACGCCCGGCAGACGTGGTTGCCGAGGGAACCATTCAAAAAGTCCACGCCATGATTCTTGCTGATCGACGAACGAAATTGCGCGAAGTAGAAGAGGCCGTGGGGGTGTCGACCCGAACGGCAAGAATATTTTACATGATAAGTTGGCGATATAAAAATTATCGGCCCGATGGGTGCCGCGATTGCTGTTTCACCATAATGACGCAACAGCACATTCATCCGGAGTTATTGCCGCCCAACTGCATGAACTACGTTATGAATTTCTGTCTTACCCCCCCTGTATTCAACTGATTCGGCTCCGTGCGAACTTTCGTATTCCCTAACATGAAGAAATGGCTCGTGGGAAAAAAATTTAGCAGAAAGTTATCGCCGAGACCGGCGTATTTTGGAGAGTTCGAAAAATCCTATTTTTTGGAGGGGTTAAAAGAATGGCCGGGAACGTTGTGAGAAATGTCTCTTTCGAAAAGGGGACTATATTGAAAAATTTAAAAAAATATTTAGAGAAAATGGTGTCTTCATTTCTAGCACGGGTACTTATTGAACCGCCCTGGTATATACGTTGTAGTGGTTACACCAAAGGTGGCGTGTCTTAAGTGTTTAGTGCTAGAAAAAATTAATCAATGGTTTTTTGGATGGAGGCAACCCCCCATTAACAGTAAAAACAGAATGATGGTATTTCATAACTTGGCAACGAGAAAAATAGACTCTTAGTAAAAAGCTACCCTGAACTCATGGTGAATGGCAGCCCTCTCACCGCTGGGTGGCGCAGACCGAGTCGGTCGGCCAGGCATCAGCGGCCACGGATACGGGCAAGGGTGAAGGTCGGCCGCAGGGCTGGTCGATGTGGAAGGCTACGGGGAACCACCACATTATTCTCCCGAGAATATGCGGCCGTGCATACAAAAATGACAAGATAGCTTTCCTCCCGGTTAAATATCGCGGAGGTAACCTAGTCCCCCAATAGGATAATATAGTGAAAGGATACTGATGATAAAATCAGAGGCAGGGCCTACGGATACGTTCAGTAAGGGTGTATATGCCGGCGAAGTATAGGAACAACTGGAAGAGGTTCTAGGATGAGTAAAAGGGAAGGAAAACCTCATAGTGATGGAATATTGGATTGCTGTGGTCGCCGAGGGGCGACAGGGAAGTAGCGTGGGAGACTTCGGATTGGGAAAACGAAACGTCACGGGAGAGAGACTGATAGAATTCTGCAACCGTCTTCGTTCAACATCAGAGAAGAAGATACACATGGAAGATACCTGGAGACAAAGTGCGATTGACTGCATTCTTCTCAGGAAGATATACAGGAACCAAGTTAAGACGTGTAAGAGCTACCCCGGGCTGACATAACTAGCGATCACAACCTGGTAGTCATGGACTGCAGACTGCGATGTAAGAAGATGAAGAAAGAGACAGCAGAACCCAGATGGAGCACAAAGATACCGGAAGCAAAGAGCGCAAGAAAAAGGATCATCACGTCCACCGAAGGGGAAACAGAAGGAAATAATGAAAAAAACCAGCATTGAGGGTCAATGGAGAGAAATGAAGAATATAAATACCAAAGCTGCCGATGCCGAAGCTACTTGTAAGTGAAGTGGAAATATCTAAGAGGCCATGGAGAACAAAAAAATAAGGGGTCTCATAGATGAAAGAAGAAAATGCAGATTTTCAAAAATGAAACAAAGAAAACCTCTATAAACAGTTGCGGAACCATGTCATACGAGAGTGCAAGTAGAAAGGCTGTGTAGAAGCTGTTGCGAGGACACTAATGACAAGGTGAAAAAGTAAATATCGGGGTGGCTTACAAAATAGTACTGGGGGAATAAACGTAATATGGATTTCAATAAGGATAAACCAAAATCCTTGTGTGTGCAAGAGAGAAGCTGAGCACGATAACACGATTCGAGGGGGTTAACTACGAGTAATTTAGAGCAAATAGAATCCTTCATTTACCCTGGCAGCATAATAACATGGGATGGAAGAAGTTCGACCGACATCAAGTGAAGAATAGCCCAAGCTAAGAACGCATTCATGAAGAAGAGGCAATTACTTTGTTCAAAGAATCTAAGACTGGAAACAAGGAAGCAATTCGTCAAGACTTTCGCATGGCGCTCTATGGTTCCGAGGCTTGGAGCATTGGAGGAGTGGACCAGCGAAGAATAGAAGCCTTTGAAACATGGTGCTGGGGGAGAATGCTGAAGATGACGAAGTAACGAACGAGGAAGTATATAGAAGAGAAGAAGAGGATAGGACTATATGGAGAACTCTAGAACAAAGAAAAAAGAGATGGATTGGACACACATTGAGGCACAATGGATTAATTAGGAATATAATACGAAGCATATTCATAAAGTAATGGCCGTTTGCTTACATTAAAATATTTCCGCTTTAGAACACAGTTTTACTCCTGCAGCGCCATCCACTGATTCATTGAGAAGCTATAGCAGCATTTGTTTTGTTTCAGAAGTCGCTTGCTTATCCGTGAATGCAAACGGCAATGTGCACGACAATCGTCCATCCCAGCAGCTGTGAAGTGCGTTATGTTATACGATTCTTGTATGTAAAAGGATTGTCGGCTGCTGAAATTCATCGGGAGTTATGCCTAGTTTATGGACCTACGGTTATGAGTGAAGGAGAAGTTAGACAATGCCGCGTGATTTAAAAAATGGACGTACAAATGTCCATAGCGAAGAGCAAAGTGTATACTGACCGATGTAATTGTTTCGCAAGTGGAACAAAAACTGCGATGTGTTCGTCGACTGACGGTTAATGGCCTGGTTGACCAATTTCCTCAACTTGGGCGCACTACTGTCTATTATATTGTCACGGAAAATCTTTGATACCCCAAATTGTGCACAGGGTGGGTACCGAAAATGCTCACCGACCACCACAAAGAACAAAGAATATCCAGGGGACGAGAGTGTTTGGGCCGTTGCCAACAAGATGGAGACGACTTGTTTTCTACCGGGGACTAGACGTAGATATCCTACATCAATCCGGAAAAAACAGCAATCGATGCAGTGCCGGAACTCATATTCATCAAAACCGAAAAAGTTTATTCAAACTCCGTAGACAAGTTGACAATGGAGGGCTACCGTTTTTTGGGACATAAACGGTGTTCTTTTAGTGGATTTTACGGGACGTGGAGAAACAATTACAGCTGATGTGTACTGCGAAAGGCTAAACAAACTGAGACGTGCGATTCAAAACAAACGACGCGAGAAGCTGTCAACTGACGTAATTCTCCTCCACGATAACGCGCGTCCCCACACTGCTGCCAAAACCAAAAAGGAAATTCTTTGGGAACTCTTTGACCCCCCACCATGCAGTCCTGACCTTGCACCTAGCGACTACTTCCTCATCTTGCACTTGAAACAGTGGCTTGGAGGACAACGTTTCTAAACCGAAGAGGAACTCAAGAACGGCGTTTTCAATTGGTTCAACTCTCAGGCGGCGAGCTTCTATACAGAGGGGTTAAAAAACTGGTGCAGGGTTACGAAAAAATCCTTAGAGGTGAACGGCGATTACGTAGAGAAATGAAGTAGCTAACTAAAATTGCCAATAAAATGCGTTTCATGTGAGTATATTTTTTCCAGTGACCAAAAGCCCATTCGTTTATGAACATCCCTCGTAGAAGGAGAAATAGAAGGGAATATGCCACGAGGAAGACTAAGAGACATACATAGGTCAAATTAAGAAGGACGTAAAACAGAGAAGGCATCAGGGCTTGAGGTAATTGAAATTGAATAGAGTACAACGGAAGGTTGCAGTAAATCAACCCTAGGATTGAAACCAATCCTAACCAATTGGTGCGCAGCGTGAATTTGCTTGCAGTGCGTTCCTCAGGGTTTTTCATCACCTAAAAACACGGAATATGTGTGACCAACAAAGTCGAATAAAGTTTTGCTTTAAACTCGAGAAGAGTCCTGCGGAAACTAATTAAAGGTAGAGAAGTCCTTTGGGGACGAGATTATAAGCAAAAAAACGATTAAAGAGTGGTATGAGCGGATTTAAAATGGCAACACGTCTGTTAGCAGCTATTTGCGTTCTCATAGAAACCCTGCCACTAACAGTAACACGACTTGCGATTGAAGAAGATCGTCGTTTAACTGTGCGCAAACAAGAAAATGGTTGTGCAATTTCAAACACTTGTGTTTCGAGAATTCTAACTGAAAATTTGCATGACTCTCAGCTGAGCGCCAACTGGCTTTTTCACCACCATAAAGCACGAGTATATTCAGCGAAACTTGTGCGGCAGTTTTAAGCAAAACAAAAGTTTATGCAAGTTCATCAGTCTCGGTACAGTCTCGACCTAGCTTCTTGCGACCTTGGTCTGTTCCCAGGATTGAAAATCACGGTAAGGATGTCCTTATAAACGATTGCGACGAGTACAACGAAGGCCATTCCGAGAACTGACTTACAGAAATGCCTCCGAATGTGAAAACACTGATGGCAGCGTGTTGTGAACTCGAAAGAGGATTATTTCGAAGGATGCCACGAGACGGATGATGAAGAACAACGCACGTGCCGATTGCAAAACGCAAGTCTGGTGCTTGAGAGACACTTGTATTTGTATATATGCTAATATATAGGTATATATAAATATATATAAATATATGTATATGTATATATATTATTATTATTAGGTAATCTACCGGTTAAAGTAGGTATTGGATGGACAAAATTACTAATTGAATAATTTGTGACCCCTAGCAAAACACAACATACTCTACAATAGGTCCTATACTTCTAATACTTCAGCTCAAAGTATTTTCTTCCACCCCTCATCCCGTCACACATCCCTATCCTGTTCCTTCCCTTTCCTCGTTTGCCTAACATTCTCCCCTCAATTACATTCTTCAACAACCCGCTGCCGGTCAATATCCCTTCATCCAATTTTCCTGCCTCCATAGGATTTCTCCCAACTAACCCCTTTCTTCGCCCACCATACCAAGTACTTCCTCATTTGTTTTCTTCTCTGTCCATTTCACCTTCTCCATTCTTCTCCACACTCACATTTCAAAAGCCTCCAGTCTACGTCTATCCTCCTCCTTCAATGACAACGTTTCCGCGCCGTATATAGCTACGCTCCATAAAAAAGTTCTCACGAGTCTTTTCTTAACATCCTTGCTCAACGTCCCCGTCAACAACTCCCTCCTCCTTGTGAAAGCCTCTTTGCCTAGCGCAATTCTTCTCCTTACGTCCTTACTACTTCGACCGTGTTGGTCCAAAGCACTTCCCATACACGTAAACTGTTCTACCTGCTCTAGTTTTTGCCCTCCAATTTTAATGCTTACCTTAAACTTTTTATTTCTAGAAAATCGCATAACCTTTGTTTTACTAATATTGATTCTCATCCCATACCTGTCGCACTGAATTTACAATTAACTCAGCAATGCTTGCAACCCCTTGGCTGACTGAAAAACCAAAGCTTGATCATCAGAACCTAACTGATTTTACGAAATCCCCGCCAACTTTCATTCCTACCTCCAGTTCTTCCCATGCCTCTTTAATCTTTCCTCTGCATATAGGTTGAAAAGCAACGGTGATAATGGGCAAACCTGCCTTATACCTCTTCCTAACACTGCCCATCCGGACTCCCCAATCCCCACTCGCACCTGAGCAGTCTGAGACATGTAAAGGTTGCGGATTAGCCTCCTTTCCCTTCAATCTATTCATATTTCCTGCAATATACTCATTAGTTTTTCCCAATTCCCTCTATCAAACGCTTTTTCGAAATCTACGAAACAGGCAAATACCTCATGGTTGTATTCTGTATTCCTCTCGATTAATAATCTCATTACTGAAATGGCATCACGCGTACCTCTCCCCTTCCTAAACCCAAACTGATCATCCCCTAAGTAATCATTTGCCCTACTCTCTATCCTTTGGTTTATGATCCTGAGAACACCTTTTTGCTGCGTGATATATCAAACTTATTGTCCTGTAGTCCTCACATGATGTAGCCTTTACCATTTTCGGAAAAGGAACTAAAACAGATCTCACAAAGTCTTCAAAGTCAGATTCCTTCCTCATAAATACTACGAATCAGCCCATATTGCCTCTTCCTCCCATATACAGGTATTCCTAGGCATTTGAATAGTCTCGCGGGAATACTATCCATTTCCATGGCCTTATTTAGTTCCATCTCCCTTAATGCCCTTTCTATCACATTGTCTACTATGCCTGGACCTAAGCTCTCCTCCTCAACGTCTTATTCTTTTTCAATGTTTAACTTTGTCGGCCGAAGTTCTTTACTATACAGTTCTTCTAAATATTCCTTCCATTTCTCTTGGATCTTCTTTGTGTCAACTATTATCTTTCCCGCCTTATTTCTAACTGTTAGCATAGATTTCCCTTTCTTATTTCCCGATAAAGATTTAACTTTGCTGCACAGCGCACCGATTTCACCATTCTTCTGCAGATTTTCCATATCCTCGCAATTCGTCTTCCACCATGCTTCTTTTGCTTTATTTGTTGCCCGCCTCAATTTATTGTTCAATTCTTTGTAATTCATTTTGCCTAACACTGTATTTATATTTTTCCATTTCCTCCGCTCATCCATCTTTGTAATCATCTCATGCGGGATCCATGGTTTCCTAGTTCCGTTAGCGTTAACGGTTCCTATAGTGTCCTTTGTGAATTTAGACAACCCTTTCTTGATACTTTCCCATTTTTCTTCGATGGTACTAAGCTGTTTACCATCATCCATGATTTCCTCTACCACTTGTTTGTATTCCTTCCTCTTCAAACCATTTAATGCTTCTTCATTCCATTTTCTAACCCGCCGCCCTTGCCTTATCTTTTTCAAACTGAGGCTACATTTCATAGCAACTAAATTGTGGTCAGAGTCCGCATCCGCTCCCGGAAAGCTATGCGAATTTGTCACACTGTTCCTTAACCTGTGTCTAACCAGGATATAACCTAGCTGATACCTTTCTAGGTCAACTGGCATTTTCTATGTATACCTGCGTTTTTTAAGGTGTCTAATTTTTAGTGTTTGTGATGACTAGCCTCTGTCTCCTGCAGAACTCAACTGCCTTCTCCCCTCGGTCATTCCTCGTATCTAAACCATAGCTCATCACCATCTGTTCCTTCGCCTACCGTCGCATTGCAATCCCCCATCACTATCAAATGTTTCCCTGCAGGAACACACGCGATTATGTCCTCTAACTGATGGTTTATCCTATCGACCTCTTCTTCCTTATGGTTGCTGGGTTACATGTATACCTGAATGATAACCAAGTTCGTCGGTTATGGTTTTATCTCTACTAGTAGTATTCTATCCGTTACCTGCTCTATATTGACTACGCTCCTTCCTACCTCTTAATTTTTTACTATGGCATTCCCTAGTTGGCTCTCGTCACTGCCGCTGTATATTATTCTATAATTACCACTCCAGGTACCCCAGCTATCCTTCCATCTCACCTTGCATAGACCTAAATTATCTATTTTTCCCCTTTCCATCTCTCGCTTAATATTCTTCAGTTTCACTCTCCTCATCATTTTCGTAACATTCCACGCTCCTATTCTAACTGACCTGCCCTTCTTCTCCTGCGTCTTATTTCCTGCTGCTGCTGGTTTTCGCTTGCCAGGGTTTCGTGGGATGACACCCGCGGAAGCCTTTCCTCCCCCGCTGCGGGGCACGACACACGGCCGATTGGTCCGAGCCTCGTAGTTGCCAGGTAAACATACTCTAAATCTCTGTATTGTCCATTATATAAATATTGGGAGTGATAAATGAGGTGGTTTCCCGTTGCCTTCCTCAATAGTGTTTTTAACGTGACACCATCACTTACTGGCCGCCCCACTGGGGTCAGACGCCATTGCAGCCGCCTCACTGAGGAACAGACGCTGCGTGGACTACCTTTCGTTTGGCTCCTAACCTTTGACCTATCTGGCATAGGTGACCCGAAGAGGAGCACTTATTATTACTCCCGCCAGCAAAGCTCTAGGGTTCATCGGATCGCACAAGCCCTTTCACCATGTCAAGGCTGTAGTCCGGGGAGGTGTATATAGGTGTATATATATATATATATATATATATATATATATATATATATATATATATATATATATATATATATATATATATATAAAATATCTTCGAAATGGAACGCTCTTCGGCGACGCACAAATTCATTCTGAAGACTTGAAGAACAATACTGTGAAGAACAATACTGTGGAAGGAAATAATGAAGGCAGGGTTCACAAAATATAGAAGGAAATATTTGGAATAGCAGCGGAACATTACATTTGGTTGGAATTATTGATAGCTTTGAAGCACAGTTATTCAGAAAAACAACTTTTTAACCACGGACAAAGTTTGTCCAGTACCGGGGGCAGCCACATCCGTTCCACCAATGCTTGCATGCCTTTAGCGGTATGTTTATTCGCGGTTCTCATCTGTGTGAATTCCACGATTAGGGTGGTCATTACGAAGGATTTGAAGCTCGGAAAGAGCCGAAAGTTCAAGGTGATCAGATTCATGTCGGTAGTGGCAACACCACCGAACACGTCCCAGGTTTTATAGATCTTTTTTAGAGCTTCCCATTCTCTGATTTTATCGTTGAATCCAAGGATCAGATGCGCGACGTTGTCTATTTGACCGCATGACGGACAAAGGGGCGAATCGGCTAGCTGAAGGTGGTGCCTCACTTCCCTCGTCATGACTGTGTTCGCGATTAGGTTAAACATTCCACTTCGTGCCTCATCGTTCGCCCTGCTGGTCGCCCAGTTTTTCCAAGAAATTGTTCTTTTTGGTGTATTTTGTTGTTGCTCGGTAAGCTCTCTGACATACAGGGTCTTGACCCGAATGGCTTGGTTGAGGAGGCGGACGCGGGTCACGATCGGGAGGGAAGGGAGTGAAAGCTTTCCAACACTCAATTTTACTTGATGGTCACTAATTACCCAGTTTCGCTCAATCGTGGGAGCCAAATCCTTCTCCCACCAGAACCCTAAGATTTTGAGCGAGGGCGCTTCTGACCAACCGATGGAGGTCGAGGCCCGGTTGCCCTTCAGCAGCAAAAACCTGGATTTCCGGTTGTTGAGGAAGATACCACCCTGCTCATATGACGTTAATATGTCGTGGGCTAGAGCCATGTGGGACGGGTCGTCTACGAAGAGGGTTATGTCGTCAGCGTATGCGACGCCCAGGCAGACGGCGCCGTGACGGCGTACCCCGATTCCACTGCTCTGCAGTCGCCTTAGTATGTGGTCTAAGGCAAGGGCGAACAGCAGCAATGACAGTGGGCAGTCCTGCCGAACGGAGTTCCTGACGGGGATGGGCGTCGAGGTTGCATTGTTTATCCTAATTATAAAGTATGTTCCGTTGTACATCGTTGAGACGGCACGAATGAAGTATTCGGGGAAGGCCATCGTCTTGAGGACAGTGAGAATCCATTCGATCCGGATCGGGTCAAATGCTCTCTCAAGATCAATAGCCTAAAGTGATAAAAAACGGTCGCCATACAAGGGCGCGGAAAAAATAATATCGCGAATTAAAAGTGTTGCATCGAAGATGTTTCGCGTTTTTGACACGGCGTACTGGGATGGAGAGAGGACGATGTCGGCAGCAGCCGTCATTCTAAATCGTAGGACGTGCGCCAATATTTTATAATCTGCGTTTAAAAGGGCGATTGGCCGGAAGTCGTTGAATGACTTCGGCCGCGTTTTCTTTGGTATAAGCGTTATCACGGCGGTCCGCCGACTTGCAGTCAGAGAGCCGCTAGTTAAAATACAGTTAAAAAGGTGGAGTCGAGTATCAGTGAGAGTTTCCGCCTTGGATAGTATGTCACCCTATCCCTGTTCGAGGCAGTATTCTCTCGGCGATATATAGAGTTAAAATCTCCGCCCAATATGGCCTTCCCCGAGAAGGAATACAGGTAGGGGAGGAGAAGTTCATTGAAATATGTTTCGCGCCCTGCCCTCGCGCGCTCACCGGAGGGAGCGTCAAGGTTTGTGATATGGACACCATTCACGATAACGGACGTTATTCGGCCCGAGGGGTGGTGGCGATCATGAGAAAACGGAATGCTATTTCGGACTAGGGTGGTGGTGCCAGAATGACTTTCGGCGAAATTGCCGATAGCCTGAAAGATGTTTGCATCCCAGACTACGTCCTCCTTTACCTCTTGAAGGAGGATTACATCAGGCCTAATATCGCGGAGAAAACGTTGGAGAACTGCAACATTTAAAGCGCTATAAACGCCGGCTATATTAAGTGAAATAATTTTCATTCGTGGAATGAGAGGACAGCTATGGGCATCACTTACCAGAGTCCTGGTCATGGCTTACGTCGCTTCGGTCGCGGCTCGAACCCGGGCAACGAGTGCTTCGCCGCTTCCCGGGAAGCTTCGTCCGACGGGTCGACCATCGAGGTCTCGAGTTCTCACCGCAAACCTCCCCTCCGACCTCGTCCGAAGAGGAAGACCCAGCCGTGGTCTCTACGAAGAGTGGGTTACTCGACGGCATTCGACGGGGGGGCCTCTTCGAGCGAGCAGAGCTGTGGGCCGTCCCAGCCCAGGAGGTGGCCTCAGGGGGGGGCGGGGTGGCGGACTGGTGGTCATCTGCCGAAGGGACCCCGTCGGGAGAAATCAGGAGAGATCGGTCCAATTGGTCCGCCTCTAGAGGGGCCCTGGGAATATCGCCGACACCTTGGCTGTCCTCAAAGGAGAAGGACGGTGGAATGTTTGGGATTGTTGACGTTGACAAAGTTTTACTCGTACATGTGTCAAATTCCGCGGCCGGTGATACTTTCTTGAGTTTCCGTGATAACGGAATCGAGGGGTCCGCCGTTGAGGAAGGGGGACAGTCGCAATCGGATTCATCCTCCCCCGCTGTCACCCGTGATTCTCGGTGAGTTGGAAGCCTGTGAAGCGAGGATTGCGGGGAGAACGCGTCGTTGGCGTGGCCAGAGAAAGGAAGGACGAAGGATGATCCGTCCTCTTTTGACGGGGTCACGGAGATAGGGGCCGGTGGTCGTGAAAGTGTATCCGAGCTGGCAGGGACCGCAGCTTGATCGATGTTCGAAATCAGCAGTGCAGTGGCGTCCGTCCACTTCTTTTTTGGATCTCTTTCTTCCGTTGACGACTTTCGCACCCTCTGAAATTTCCCTCCAAGTGGAGGGGGATGCGGGGGTTCGGCGGGAACAGCTGGGGGCGCACCCTCGATAAGTATCAGGGACCTCCACAGCCTCTCCTCCACAGCCATCTCGGGCTCATCCATCTCCTCGGCGGTGTTCGGATTGGAGGCCAAAAACATTGCCTCCGCATAGCTCTTCCCTCCCTGGATCCGAGGGCAGGTCTTGCGCTTGTGGCCTTCTTGGTTGCAACGGGCGCAGGTGCGGCGCTGACCCTCGTAGATGATGATGGCCCGGTTGCCGCCGATGTGGCGGTACGAGGGGATATTTCTTTCCACCGTCATCTGCACCACTCTCGTACCTGTCAACACGCGCGCCATTTTGTCGCCCTCCCACCTGTTCTCCCACGAGCGATGGCTTTTTCCGAAACGTTCAAGGTCGCCTGTTATATCTTCCAATGGGGTCTCCACGGGGAGACAGAGAACCCTGACATTATAAGGGCCACCGGAGGTCTCCTCAATAGTAATCGTCGTCCTCGGATCATTTTTGGATGGAAACGGTAGTTTTCGTGGGATATTATCTAGAATCCTCTTCATAGTAGCTTCAGTTACCAACTTCAGGAATACCAAATGACGGTTATATCCAAATTGGATCGCCAAAATTCTTCGGGTGTGAGGCCCAGCGACTCTAGTGTAAAGAGGTGGACCTCCAAAGGAGTAGGGGGCTTCGCCTTCTCATCAACTTGCAAGGCGAGCGTGTTTACGCGACGTATGACCATTTTGAGAGAAATCAAATGGAGCACGCCAGCGCGAAAAAAAAGAAGAGCGCACTGAAAGCATTCGAAGAAAGAAAGAAAAAAACAGTCGTATGCACTCCCTCCCCGCTACACGCACCCGGCGGTAGCAAAAAAAAAGGAACCTAAGCTCTACACCAGGAGTCAAGGTCAGTCTTGATCCAGGAAACAAAACAAAAGTACTGCCTTCCCGGCGGAAGAAGTCGAGAATCAAACTGCACGCTTCTTGATGAACTAGGCGGTCAACCGCCGCTCGAAACAAAACACGATCGGAACCTCGATATCCGAGAGAGTCCGTCAGTTCCGCTCTCCAAACCCCGCCGGCCGAAGCCTCGGACGCCGGCGAATTTTAGACATTCGGTGAACACAGGCACGTCCTGCTATTGAGGCAGCTATCGAGGAAACGTAATTCACCCTGAGATCCGTGGGTCTAATATGTCGCCAAGCGCCCCGATTCTTTAGCCAAGAGATGGCGTCAGGGGGCTGTTTCACCCACCAAAGGAGAAATACACACCACACAAGAGGAAAGGACAGTGGGTTAGAATTCATACAACATCATATAGGAAAGAACAAAGCGTTTCGTGGCACGCATAGCCAGAAGAAAGAGATTAGCCACATTGGCCAGATACACATTCAAACAATCATTTGACGGGATTTTGTGTTTGAATGTATTTATAAATATATATATATATATATATATATATATATATATATATATATATATATATATACATATACATATACATATACATATACACACACACACACACACATATATATATATATATATATATATATATATATATACACATATATACATATATATATACATATGTGTGTCTGTGTGTTTGTATGTATATATATACACCCAAAAATACATGCATAATATTATTGCAAGAGAGAAATAACGTTGATAGTCCCTCTTTATTTAAAATATTTCGGAAGAATAGTTTGGTGGCTTCTAAATTTAGCCTTTCCAAAGCACTTGAAAGACGATTAATAATGATTAATGAAACGGTTTTACTTGCCCAAAAAATGCTAATCTCCTTTTTTTCATATTTCTTTGTTGTTCACCTGAACGCGATTACCCGGGCTTTTGAAATATGACTTCAGGACTCCATTTCAAATAGAGGGAATGCTTAAGTTCCCACTGCAATTGCCTGCCCCTGAATGATGCCTCGTTAGCAGGCTGTGCTGTCACACACGAACCCTCGACACAAATGGACCGACCCTTCCAATTCAACGCCTCGATCGTGTCTTCGGATAATCGTCGATACTAGCTCACCCTCTCCGACCATTCCTCATTCTTAAGATGAAGCAGTCAGACGGATTCCTATTGCGGATTTTCAGTTGATAGGTGATATGTTTTTAACTCCAAGAAGAACTTCGAGCCAACCGTGTTATTTACACCTTTGAGGAGTCTCACCGAATCCGCCATACCATTTGTAGTGCGTAGCGTAAGCGTAATTTTTTGATCCTCAAGATGAAATGAGATTTTGCCATATGTTGCGTACATTCTCTCCCTGACTAAATGTTTTCTCCAAGGGGGAGTAGTAAACTTTTACTCGCGAGGCTTACTTTTAGCCTTAAATATCGCATTTTTACAGAAGTTCCATTCATTAAACATTATCTCAGCTAAAAGTGAAAAAAGCCCAAACATCAAACAAGTCGTTGTTGTAGAAAATCGAATGTGTTAAATACAAAGGTGCTGCAAACTAAAACATTCATTATGAATCGAAACTTAATGTATCAAAAATGTAGTCATGATGAATAATTATGTTCTTTGAAATGCTGGACAAATTTCATGGAAATGGTCACCATTAGATTAAACCATTGAATACGAATTTGGTAGTTATGTAACATCGCTCCCATTATCGTCGCCTTGTCATTTCGATTAATTACTTTAAAGTTTTTCCTGTATGATTTCAACGTAGTGAAGGAATATGGGCTATTAAAAAGAAGTGTTTTAAGTGTATATTACTTTTTTGTATATTATTTTAAGTGTGACTATACATATTCACACATATACATTTAAATACACACATTAAAACACGAAAACCCACCAAAATGGCGAACGCATATTCATTCACGTGGGTATAGATGTCAGGAAAAGGAATAGGAACACAAAAAAGACAGCAATGGTAAGGAGCATCGGCCCGTCCAGTCGATTATTCTCGGTCAAGAAAACTTCTGTTGTCCTTGTGATCTTCATCTTCCCACCATCACCACCAACCTTGTGTTTGTCTTTTATGGGTGTTTTATGCCTTTTTAATGAATGTGTGTTTGTGTGTATATATATATATATATATATATATATATATATATATATATATATATATATATATATACCCAGTTCTGTCCCTCTCTTCCTTGATAAAGGTGGCAACGACCACCACCGAAAATTCGAAAAATAGTGAGTCTCTTTTTTGCGTGTTTCTGTGTTTTTGCCTGTGTCCACTAGTGTTAAGTTACACTAAGTGTTATACATTATTATTCACGTCCGTGAGACTTTCAAAAAGTGTTATATATATATATATATATATATATATATATATATATATATAAACTTGCCAGGAAAAAGCACCTAATGATATTGGAGGATTGGAGAACGGTGGCAGGTAAAAGAAGTGATGTTAGAGAGGTTGAGGAAGGACTAACCCTTACAAATTATAAATTATTTCGGAAAAAAACCAGGGAATTCTGTAGGTGAGAGCCTGATCCACCTGATTAAAACTAGACTTGATTCAGAAATTTATCCTGGAAGAGGTTTGCATGAAAGCGGGACCAGCTAGACTACGTCACAGTTCGTAAGACATTTTTGAACAGCACCACCAACTGGTATTATCAAAAGTGAATGCAGAGTCGGATTGTACTTAAGCTGTAATGAAATGAAATTTAAATTCAAAAGGATTATGAGGTCAAATGCCATTTTTTTTCTTCAATGTGTCACGGGCAAACAAAAGAAGATTGACCAAGAAAATCTAAAAATATTTGATTGTAGATAGACGAATTAAAATGGCTGTGGAACGTTAAGTGGATATTAAGAATGGAAGAGTAAAATAATCAAAAGAAACCATGCCAATGGAAAAAACAATGAATATAAGAATACTAAGCAGGGCAAATTACGTATAAGAGAGATGATTGAGATAGTGCAATTAATTAACATTGACGAGAAACTAGTAGGCTAAGTAACAATTGTGTAAAGGTCAGTGGAATTTATGGAGTTATCATTTGGAGAAATTTCAGAGTGAGGGAAAAGTAGAAAGGCTAAAAAGGAACGGAAAAGAATTTTCTGGATGCAGGAAGGGAAACACTGTGCCTACCATAGAATGTTTGGCAGGGGAGCCATTAATAGAGCCAAAATAGATTCAGGGGATGAGGAAAGAATTCGTAGGAGGGCTTCATGTTAGAAGATGTTAGGTCGGCAAGTTTAGAAATAGAAAGGAAATGAGACGGAGGCCAGGATAGATGGCGTCCAGGAGAACTGGACAGCAGAATAGAAACTGCGCTTCGGGGGTGGATTCGGGTGAAACTGAAGGAATACATAATATGCCGGAGAATTACCGAAATGTTTAGAAGGGAAATGGAATAAATAGATTTTTGAACATGCATGGAATATTTATGTTGGCATTTGGCGCGGAGATATCCTTCGGTCAATTGAAATACCCCACCCCAAATAATTGTTGAGTAGCAAGAGCATGTAATGAGTAAAGGATGATAGGTTTTATTTCATAGGAACCAGATTTCATTAAGAGAATCACAGAGAGAAGTTTACGAAATGCAGCAAGTAACTACTTAGGCAAAGATCACATAGGAATAAAATGGGTCGATGAAAGAGTGAGGCCATCGTTTTGATGAGAACGGTAGTTGGTAGTTGGTTGGTGTCTTTGTGTGATACGTGGATATGGAACCGAAATTCCATCGTGCAGAGCGGGAAAATGAAAATATTGAGTAATCCGGAGTAAACTGGTAGTTTACTCCGGATTACTGGTAGTTCGAAAGTTGTCCATGGATTCGGCGGCACAGAATCAGGGTGAGCAGCAGTAGGAAGCGGAATGAGACAGCATTGTCCATGATCGGTGGTACTTTTGAACATATATTCTGACGAAATATAAATTGAACTTGGAATAGAATAAGGTGATTAGAGATAAAGTTAGACTTACAGATGATCAAGGAATTGTGGCTCAGATGGGTGAAAGTCTGAATTTATGGGTTATTACTGGAGCAATATAAAATGCCTGGTGTAAAATTTGTCGAAGAAAAAAGTTATGAGATTCACGAGTAAGAAGTAAAAGTGAAAGAGAATAAGCAAAGCAACTGAAGCGGTTATATAAATATGCATTCAGAGAGTGTTTCAGAGGAAAATAAAAAACATCAGAGCCACCATTAGGAAAATAATCGCATTAGCAATGAAATCATTTGCAAGAAGGAGAGGTTTGAGGACGTTGAGTGAAGTTGTGAGGAAAAGGTTAATATGCATACGCTAATATTGCGTGTAGTGCTTTAAGGAAATGAAAACTCAAACAACAAGGAATGCGACTGATTGAAGAACCACTTTTGTGAGGTCTGATATTGTAAGGTAAGCACTTTGACGATGATTTATTGAAGATATCATAATATTATCATTCCAACCAGACTTAACCTCTGATTAAAATATGCTACTTAGTACTAACCCATGTACTGCGAGGCTAGTAATAGGAACTGCTATTGGAAAAATGCAATCGAATATGGAATAAACATTTGTTGTTAATGGGTTTCAACTTAAAGAAATGTATTACTATCTTCATATTGGCACTGAAATATTTTGTGCAAAAATGTTTTGTGTTCGAACATCTACTTGATATTTTTTTATTACACAAGTTCTACTGTTTTACAAAATTTTACAACTCGGAATCAGTTTGAAATAACTTTGCAATAGGCTTTCTCTTAAGTACACAACTGACTTCTGTTTGTATTTCACTTAGACAATAATGCAAATGCATAATTGATGGCTATCACCGTCTATAGATTTGAGAAATAATTTGACTGATTAATAATTGAGTTCGACTGAAGGTGGGTGTTATAAATAAATCTTATTTTCTTGCTAACTTTTTGCTTGCTAACTTGAGTGTTTTGTTGAAAAATGGAGCTTCTAAAGACGCGACATTTTGGGCGTGATGAACACAATATTAGGTCAGTACGGATCGCTAAATTTGACAGCCTTCTCAGAAAAATCATTCCTTTCTGTGAAAAAGGACACGCCAAGTTAATTGTTTTTGGTAAAGTCAAATATAGCATCACGTGATTCTCTATATTCCCGTTAATCACTTTTATAAAGGTTTTTTGTCAATAATATTTCGATCGAAGTGAGAGACAGCTTTAGCGGATACATTTAAAGACACGGTGTCCTGATGATGACAGCCGTCAAAGGAAAAGTACACAGAAAAACAGGAAATTGCCAATGAGTAGCAGAGGAAAATTATGCCAACTGTCAAATCAAAGAAATACGCTGCCATAGAATAGGTGACAGCGTTGAATTTCGATGGGACGAACCGTTCCTAGGAATAGTCAACATTTAAGTTGAAAAATTCATAATTTTACCTTTTGGCTAAACAGAATCGACTAATTACTTGATAAAGATATTTATACTTTTTCGTTCCGATTGATATTTGACCAAAATTTTAATGAAATTTTATAATAAAATGGTTTTTTATGCCAAATAACAGTAAATTCTTTATTTTAAATATATCGTTTTATTGCACAAGTTTTTCTTTTGTACCTTTGTGTATTAAAGTTTGTTGATCGTTCGTAACTCTCTTGCAGTTGCTTAAAGTATTTTGCTTTCGAAGTAAACATTTAATGCTTCGTAACGCGCTAGGATATGAAGCAATTTTTAATGCTCATCATCAGACCTTTGGTTCTTCGGTATTATTCGGTCATTAAATATCTAATTATTGAAGCATGCCCATTTTTTTGAGCCCGTATATTATTTTTCTCCATAAAATGTAAGGTAATTGAGTTATTAACTTGGAACTTTCGGTTGAAAAACTTATTCTTTTGTTCTATTTGTCCACTTGCCGTATCTTGCAATAGAAATCCGTAGTGTAGCATGCATACGAGTATTGAGTGTTTTCTCCAATCATTAACTTTTGCAATTATATATTCTTAATCAATTGGCAAATGTGTGAAATGATATTTTACTTGCAAAATCAGACTATGAGCTCTAAGATATGAAATATTTGCAGTTAACATATGTATTCTTTGGCGGCAGTATTGAAATATTGGTTTTAAATTGTATGAGCCTTGTAAGTTTTGGAAGCAAGGCACTCTGCAGCTACATGATTTTTTCGGGTACCAGGTCTTCCTGGGAAACCATAACAGGCACAGAGAAAGGAACTGGCCCCCTACCCTGATGTGTGAATTTCACACGCCGTAGGGCTTAGTACTGGATTAACATCACCTACCAAACCGACCTTCGGGTTGATTACTGTGTTATACCTGTATGTATATATATATATATATATATATATATATATATGTTATATAGTATAGTATATAACATATATATATATGTTATATATATATACATATATATATATATATATATATATATATATCTAAGAAAAGCAAGAACAAAATCAATTTAACATCACCAAAAACGCAATAGTATCGACAAATGTGTCGTCGCTGTGGCTTGTCATTTAAAATATCTGTTACCTCGTCGGTAGATATCGCAATCAATTTAGTCAAAGTCATCTGGAAAATGTATGTTCTGTTATTTGTCGCAATTGATTCGGCAATATTATTTCCATAACTGAGGTAATTTTTTATGCAATCGTAATAAATTACTACATATTTTTTCCTTATCTAAAAAGATAAAAATTAGCTGAGTTTTCATCTCATCTTTATTTCACACCATTCTTGTTCGGAATAATTGGCGACACGCCATAACCTGCGATGGGAGGTATTGCGCGTTCCGTGGGAATTCATGACCACCCTCGAGCACCTCACAGGGATGGACATCAGGTGAATCTCGCAGCTTGTCGGGCTTTGGCTCTCGTGGTCCGGCCCCGGCTCCCTCGACCGCCTCTCCGTTGATCATTCTTTCCACCCTCACCTTCCCTCGACCGTGTCCCCCTCCCCACCCAGCAGCGAAGCGCCATATTTATTCCTTGTCTGAAATTTTGGTTGAATTTGAGAGCGTTGGTAATTTCGAAAAAAAATAGGGGTCGGACCTCCTGCGGCACCCTCCGGTGCTGCCACCTCGTTTTACGAGTGAACCCTGGCCCCACCCCTTCTTCCCCCTCGAGTCACTGCTTTTCACCTCCCCTGAACTCCCCCCTTACACCCCCATCCGCCAGCGTTCCCTAACCCCCCCTAAACTGGCGGGTTCCAAACAGTCTCCACCCTCTCCAAAGTCCCCTCAGCCGACCCCTTCATGGGTTCCCGTCTTGCATCCAAACGACTCCTTAACTAGTTCGCTAATTAGCCGCCGGATTCCGTTGGAATTACCTTGCTCCTTGTTCTTCCCACTTTGCGACACACCAAACTTATTTTTAACCTTCCATCTCGACCGGAAGCCCTTAGGGTTGTCCGAGTGCGGAAGGGGAGTTGTGAAGCAGCGTGCAACACGGGACCCTTCTGCTTCTTTTTATTCTCTGACGCTTGGGTTAGCCTTTTTTATATAAATGTCCATAACTTCCCCCCGGCAATATTCCTTCCTCTGCTCAAGAAAGCACGTAAACTTTCTTTTAGTTTTGAGTGATAAATGTCTTTTCCAACGCCGCGACTCCCCGAGCATTCTCATCTCTTTTGGGTCAATGGGTTAGTGGCACTTAATTGCTGTTGTGAGAGCTTGGCAGCAGCTCTTTCTAAGACGTGTTGGTAGTTGGAGTGGTTTGGAGAAACGTTTGAAAGAATTATAACACGCGAGGAATTTCCCCTACTCCCAGATCAGTATGGAGCCAATGGCATTTTATACAGTCGGCCGATATCAATTGAAGCTAGAATTTTTTAAAAGCCCTGTTTACTATTATTAACTGGCCAAATATGACACTGTATGGATTATATCCTTCGGACGTAATTTGTCGTTCCATAATATAATATGGCAATATGGGTTACGTAATGGCTATATTTAGTATTTTTATTTCAATTAGTGTGACAATAGTATGGATTATGAATTAGCCTAAGCATCACCTCCGCAATCAAAGCAAAACATTTCTTTACATAATTTATGCATCGCAAAAGCATTAATTCAAATTGAGATAAATCTTGATATTATTTTTCACCCATGAGTATATATGGCGTATTTTTAGAAAACAATCATGCTACCTGCAGGTAGGGTTTTGCCTTGATGGTGTTCAAATCCTGGAAATTACTGGTAATTGTCATTCGCAACTCCATGCATCACAACTATTTCCGTATCACAGTACACTGATTGCAGCTCATGTAATATCATTTCATTTGTTCAATATTTTCAATTGCGGTCCTTTTTAGTTCATATCTGAATATTTCAATAAATACCCTAAGTTGAAACGGATAGTTAAATTCTTATTTTATTTAATTAAATAAACATTAAGTAAAAATTTGAACGGGCATAAAGCATTCATTCCCTACTGACCTTTCATATGTCCGTCTTTTTAATTTAAAAATATTTCGTACAGCCGAACGATGGTGCGGAGAGAAGCCATAGCAATTAGATAGGATTTTTTGAATTGCGCTTTTTTCCCACCAGTCTCCTCTATGATTCGACTGTCAGCGGGTATGCCAATCGTTCACGACTTTCTCTCCACCATTATCTTTCACAAACGGAACCTTTCATGTTCATCGCATCACTTCCATCATCAATATGAATCGATCTGAGGTGGACTTTGATTCAACTATCGACGAGGCTCCTAATTTTCAACTCCTCTAAATTTTCTCTCTTCACTTGAAAACCGTGAGATGCTTCACGTGTATCATCCGAATCCTTAAGCTGCGATTCTTCGACTATACTTTGCTTTTCATTCGTAGTAGTTTTTCAATATGTTCTTGCCATGGTTCACCCACTCTTCACCCTAAAATGTCTTAGCTAGTTACTCTGGTCTTCCATTGGATCTTTTATAATTGGTTAAATAATTGCCAAGCAGAAGCAATATGTTTGATGATGGCCATTTCTCTTCTAATCCACGTTGCATGGGTTCTGACATTTCCTAACTTGACAGCTCCGTTGTTTTTTCTACTTATTAAATGACTTCATTTTTTCTTCTATCCTGATGCTATTCCGAAAAAAGGAAACCCATTCAATTCTCTATATTTGAATATCACAACATAAAATCTGTGTTACTGCCGTTTCGTCCGTCTTATTTCCAGTGCCTCATGGTAGTCTGGTGAAGAAGGAAGTCTTTTTATTCATTCGCCGTTTTTATTATCCGGCGACATTTTTCCTCCCGTTTCAGATAGCATTTCCATGTCGAAGTGACACGCAGAGTCAATTCGACCAGAATATCCCGTATGAGAACGGAAGGTTTCGTCGGAAACCGAAGAATAAATCAGAGGAATACGAATAAGAAGCTAAACACAGGCTATTGTTCATTAGCATTTATTAAATTGAAGTTTTTAGTATTTCATTAATTAATTAAATTGATAAAACTTCTATATACATCCCGCGCTCGTTCCACCAATACATGAATGCTGGTAAAATACATTTTCCTTATTTCATCTTAAATTCACTCTTCCCCGATTATTCCTACTATGGAGGTTCTGTTATCAAAATCTGTGTTTGCGTTCGTTCTCGCTCCTATTTCGCGAATGGCAGTAGTCATTCAACTTTTATAGCAATTCATTGCTCAGTTTTGTATCGCCTTGCTCCATATAGCTGAGGAAAAGTAATGAGTCTTCCGTTTCGGTGAAGGAGTGAGGGCGAGCGGGTCGCGAGAACCCATTCCCATTTCAGGCAAAATTCCAAAAGGGGGGCCTTTTCCCAATACCCACTCCACTCCTTCCCTATCGATGGTTATTAAGGGCTCGATGACACGCCACTTACTGCACCGCCACCGCCTTGCCCTGCCGACCCAGCAACCAACCTCGCCACTCCCGGTAAAACACACACACAAAAAAGCGGATCTCCGCACTCGCCCCACACCCTGATAGATCACGTTCCTCTTCGAGACCATTACATGTCTCGTCTAGCGCGCGGAATCTCATCGTCCGATGAAGAGAGAGTGGGAGACACGGCCTCGCAGGAAGGAGCGATAAGAAACCCTCCTTCACCATTCCACTCTCCACGCCGCCGTCCAATCCACCCCCGACACATCCTCGGCCCATTCCCATCGATTTTTACCGCCGTTCAACGTTCCACCTCCTTGCCCCATCTCCGCCACCAACCCTTCTTCTACCAGCCTCCCTCCTGCCACCACCATCAAATCATGTTCCCCCCTCTTCCTAATTGTTAGACGAGCGTGCACCAGCATTCGTACACGTGATCGGCATATGGTTTATTTTGAACAAAGCTCAAGGTAAAAAATAAATTAATTAATCGACATATTTTTTTAACGTACGGACGGTAATATAGACACTGTTTTCGGGAAAAATTCCAAATATATAAATGAAATTTAGGACCCAGGAAATATTTTCAAAATCCTTTCACATTTATTTTTATTTAGCCATTATAATTTAAAATCAAAAATAGAGAAAACTGATTTGTATGTGCATTATATTTTTAAAGTACAGATATTTTAAACAGGTATTTAAAATATGTATATTGTAGGGTACGTCGATGACAGTCTTCAATTTGCGACCAAACTCTTCCACTCCTAACTGCATAATGCCTTCCTAAATCCCACATGGGTCAAAAGTTAAAGGAATTACATAAACTTTTTAAAAATGACCTCTCTGTTAAATTCAGACCAATTTCTTCTAGCAACTAAATCACTCAGTTCGGACGATCACGGCTAAAACAAACGAAAGCCTGCATCAGAATTCTCCCGGTGTCCAGACTGCTTTGCCGTCGCCTGAGCAAGCGGCCAGTCTTACAATGCTTCCGGGGGATTAAGTTCTGTCAATTCATCTCTATGCATAGCAGAAGACGGTTTCAATATTTAAAGATGGGAGACAATCAATTTAAATGGAAGGTTGACCCGAAGCCCCAGTTACTGCTCTTATGGAAGTACTGATATATTAACGACAATGCTGCCATTGTGAGAGACGTTAAGTTCTCAATCAAAATACTGAATAATTCATCGGATTCCACCCACACATTTTTAACAGGAAAGTTACTCGTGAGTCATGATAGCGCGCAATGGATTCCTCAAACCCTTTCACAAAATCTCAGTAATTCTCTTAAAAACAAAGTAAAATATATAATCCATAATTTCTATAATTCAGACTTTTCTCCATCCTAAGCTGAAAAGCTTTCAACCTATAACGCTTGACACTGTTGAATTACTGGAGTCTAATTAGTGAAACTTAGAACCGATAAGCATTAAATAAGGATTTAGTTATCAGTTTTTAAACGAGGAAGGCCTTGAAAATTTATCGCAAAGAACAACATTTTCCATGCATCATTATTTACCATGATAGAGGTACGAAGTTAGTATCAATTGGTCGGTTATGAATGTAATGCAACATTTATGAGATATTAATTTTTTGTATGTTTGGTTCTCTCAGGCGATTCGTCATTCAATTTAAATTGTCGAATTCAAACGCTGAATATCATCATTAAGCCAATCGTATGCCAACTGCTCATTCTTCCCTAAAAGTGATACAAATTAAATAGAAAGTAAATTCATTTGACTTTTCCGCGAATGTTTCTTCACCACCGGCTGCGGTTTTAACGAATAAAATTCATTATCAAGATATTTAAATACTCTTGGAAACATTTAAACGCCTTGAAAAATCGTTTGAACGTGGAAATCACGGCCAGTGGTGTAAAAATACCGGCAGAATAGTTGGATTACATTTATATGCCATCACTTTACAAGGCGATACCAAAAAGTTTTGTAACAATTACTCTTAACATAGTATATTATAAAATCAAACAAAAGTCTCTTGGCACGCAATTAATTTTAAATCCATGTGGCCAGCAGTAAAAATCCTTCCTCACAACCAACTTATGATCACCAGCGGTTTGCCTATTTTGGGTGGAATTTTGTTTTTCCTCACACGTACAGGATGCGTTCCGAAAGTATTTCAATTTTTGAAAAACTGGTTCCTTTCAGGGCTGCCTTAATCGGAGGGAACAAAAAGAAGTCTGCTGGGGCGATGTCGGAGCTATAGGGGGTGGGGCTGCGTTGGCTCCTGGTGTTTGGCCAGGAACTCGTAGGCTCGTAGCGCGTTGTGGCAAGGCGCGTTGTCGTGATGGAGTTTCCAGGTAGCGGAGATGTATTTTCTCGCCCTGATGACCCTTTTTCAGTCTTTCCAACACATCCGTGAAGTAGGCAGCATTTACTGTCCGCCCTTGAGGAACCAACTCCTTATGGACCATTCCTTTACTGTCGAAGAAGACAATGAGCATTGTTTTCACTTTTAGATTTGCTCATTCTTGCCTTGATGGGCTCAGGGTCGGTGTGCCACTCAGACTTTTGGTGTTTTGCTTCTGGGTCATATTAAAAAAACCCAGTTTCATCACCAGTGATGACGTTGTCCTAATAGTTAGGTTCATTTCCAATACTTTGCAAAAGTTAACTTGAAATTTCCGTTCGGTTGGTCGTTTGGTCGTTTGATAACCCCTTGGGCAAGAGCATAGCGCACACTTCCCTCATCGCTAAATCTTCAGAAACAATGCGAAACTCAACAGGGGACGACACGTTCAGTTCATTGGCAACATGAGGAAAGAGCAGAGTCCCCGTAAGCCCCAAGACTCATTTTGTTGGTTTCCATAAGAGATTTTTTTCAGATTAGCTCAAAACTTAGTGATCGGGTAACGTTGCTGGATCTACTATGCCATTTTTTTCGTGACACGCTCGGCGCGCAGAGGTTTACAATAACTAACGTCCTGACGCTTACACAGCTTGAAGAGCACTGAGCCTGGTCTAGCGGCACCCCCCACCAACTCCGAGTAATTCTGGCCCGCTCCGACCAACAGGAGCGGCGCGGGAAATTCAATTCCGTTACTTTCGGAACGCACCGAGTATGTCATTTTTACAGGCTTTGCATCTAAAAAATAAAGTCAGCGCTGTTAAAAAGCTTGGGTTGGAAATGGAGATGGGTGATGCACTTTTATTGGGGTCTTTTCAGTATTTAGAGTTAGCACCATCGACAACGACGAAATGTTTTCTCGTTGAATGCTGAATTTCATATAAAAAATGGGGAAGTATCTATGCCGTGACGTCATAACCTCGGTATTATTGTAGGATGATTTTGAACCTGACTGAATCACCCCAGTCATTATATTTATTGCATTTCGATTCTAATTCTGAGCAATTTTAGGTACTTTCATTAGTTAATGATTTAACATTTGTTATATTGGTAGATTGTGAGTTAAGATTCGTAAAATGGTATTCCTGATTTAAAAACATGGGAACACAAACTTAAATAATGCCGCTTGTAGGCAGGAGAAAACATTAATATATTGGCCTGGAAATTTAAGAATGTTGAATTTTCATTGAGTAACCCTATTTTATTAACCAAGTTTCCATTTCCATAGACGACCCTAAATGTGCACCGCAGTAATATTAGTTGTAATTTATATCTTTATTAATTTCACGTTTTTTTTAATATTAACATTCCCTATGTATTTAAAAATCCTTCATTTGTAACGCAAGTCTTTTAGTAAAAGTAAAGGGATAACTGAAATCTCTTCACGTCCGTCGATTAAAGGATAAAGGATACAGTTCTGGTTTATTTTCAAAACAAAACTAATTGCAGCACCCAGCTGAGAAAAAAGTATTTTCATATTCCTTTCTCCCTCAACTGGTTCCTTTAAGCTTTTGCTTCAAAGTAAGAGAATTTTTAAAACGTTTTGTTGTAACAAACAAATTTAGACCTTGAATTTGATTACGTTTCAAAACATACGTTCGATTGTCATCCAACATTGGCGTGGATTCTAGTGCAAATATTAATTAAGCATGAGTATGGCTTTGCTCCTGTATGCAGCCTAAGAACTTGTTTACCTTTACTTTAGTTTCCATCCGGTGGTATGGATTTGAAAATGAACCAATTATCTTTGTCTGTGTAGTCGCTACTCCACTTGCCGTCAGTAACTGGGCAAAATTCGTTGGAAGAGTTTAAAATTCTCTTTAAATGAGATTCATTTTTGATCTTAAGCACTCCTTATATTTTTATTGCGACAAAAATTTTAGCTTAAGCATAACATAAAATATTTTAAGTGTTTAAAGTGCAAACGTGTACGTCTAAATACTTGTAATATTTTGTGAGTGTTTGGACACCAGTCGTGAAACGGAGTAGTAGTAGTAGTTTTGAGGGGAGGCGACCGACAGCTGAGGTCATTTGCGCCATAGGGGATGGACAGGAAAGGATGAAGGGTGGAGAGAAACCCGGCGTCGGCATTAGCCTACTCTTTACGAAAGGCGCCAAGGGGTCCGCAGTTTAACGTCCCATCCGACGGACGGCGTACTCACTCAAAGTGCCCTCCACAAAGCACCTCAAGTAGGGATCGAGATACCTCTGAAAAATATTCAACACCGCCGGGATTTGAACCCGCGCCCTCACGGTGGGAAGCCAGTACGTTAGCCCCCGCACCATCTCGATCCCCTCGTGAAACGGAAGATGGGCCTGAGAGAGGATAGATGTTTTATGATATCTGTGTTTTCTTTCTTTGTGTTTTGGTCTAGAGTAGTTGGCGTGCTGCAGAACTTATTTTGCAACATAAAACCGTTTTGCACCACGTCCAGCAACTACATCCTCACCTACCGCCGCAATTCGTTGCTTAAACTATGTCTTTTTCATCTCAAGTAAAATCAAACAACGATACTAGGATGGGATGATCATTGAGGCATCATTGAGAATGTGCATTTAATGAAGGAGATATCTTAACTTTTTGTGGGATTTCTCCATTCTATGGTTTGATAACGAACCCTTTAGACGCTGTGATGACGTGTCATTGCCCCCTTATGCTGACGCCGAGAGTCATGATTATAGTCGTGCTTTAATTGACTAGTATATCAGTTAGTTAAATTTTAGTCTTTCGATGTTCCTTATCATTGCTAATCCGTACCCTCAAACGCTTTGGCATTATTTAATAGCAATTTACCTTACATTTTTATTTCAAAGAAATTTGTATATTTCGGGCGGCATTGTAGAATAAAATTGTTGAAAGAAAGCAGCAGGAGATGGTCCCCGGATATTTGCATCTTATTCAATGAATGGTTTCCCTAACTCTGGTCTTTTTATTCACATCCAGTTTTTTTTTATTCTTTCGCAAAAATGGTGTTAATTATGAATTACATACTACTGCCTTCATTTATAGATACGTAGGTGACACTGAAGTATTTGATGCATTCAATGCAAATGTCGTGAAATATTTCCCATTCTATTACATTAGCATTGTTTCCGTAAAGCTATTTTTAAGTATCCATAATCAAATATATCATTTGTAAATTAAACGGTGGGTAGAGAAATTTATGGCCAATTGATTGGGAATCGGGAAAAAATTGCCAGAATAGTTTCTTGCGAATTTTTTATCGTGGTGGAGGGTCAGAAGAAATAATTTAAAGCATAATACTTTGTAAAATAATGCTTCTCTATTGCTGAAATGATTTCGGATTGCAAACTGACTTTTCACTATTCTTCTTAAATAAGTGTGAGATAATTAGAACCCAAACATTATTTAACGTTTTTGAACTTTTTCGTTTCAATTTTGGAAGTGCCCCTTAATATTCTTGGGTTTTAATTTCAATATTGATTGGCTCAATTTGGACTTTCGTTCAGCTGACCCCGCCGGCTAATTCTGATACTGTGTATCCCCAGTACTCGAGAACCATTTCATAAATGGATGGTCGATGAAAGGCTTCCCGCAAATTCTATTGAAAATGCAAATTCTTCTTACCCCTCAGAGCTTCTAAAATATTTAAGCGTTATTATATCAACAGTTTTCCCTTTAGAATTATGTTGTAGATGGAGTCAAATTTCCCATTTGCTCAAACGTATTTCGTCAAAGCTTTCCTTTCTTCTGCATGCATACTCCCACTTCTGTTTCCCTTAAATGGGACTTCATTTTCGTATTCCACGAATGACGTACTTCTCGGTACATAGGTAGGAACTGCGACAACAGGATGTTATTTAAGAACTCCAACTATAGGATCTCAATCCAATTTTGCTGCTTTCGTCACGATTTCGCAATTCCTGTTTGCCTGCTCAACTCTTCATTCTACCATTATGCCAAAATTTATGAGTATACTTGAAAGGTCTCCTTATTCTGATGCTATAATCAGCACATGTGCATGAGGTGATTTAAGTGCCGTTTTGTGTTCCATTCATAATCTTTATTAAATTTCTATTCCATAATAAGTTTTGGGGAAAACCAAACAGCGACCAATGGTTTATATAGACGTCAAAAATTATAGAAGTTTTGAATGAGGAAACGCATATTTCTAATGCCAAGTTATTCGGTAATTCCCTGTCACCCGTGGTTATTCATATCGCTAGTTTACCTGACGTCGTTGGGTTAAATGTAATGGCTTCACTTAGCATGCATTGTCTAGTCTGTAGGTGTATTTCTGCGTTTTCAAATATCGCACCTAGTGAATTAGTTTGTCAACGTTTATTCTTCATTCCATAGATTTCCATAGATGTTACGCTTTTCTTTGTTTATTTTCACGAACTTAGTTTTTAACCCCACAAAAATAGCCTTATGGCCACTAATTTCATCCATTACTCCAATGTTTTTAATAATTTCCGGCATAGAAGTCGCAATGATATCTAGTATGCTGTGTCCCCGTGTTGGTGATTTAACAATTCGTTCTAAAGAGTGTGCGAATAGATGAAGTAGCTCTTGGCATGAATCTCTGTTTTTGGCAGATTTTCCAACGCAGTACGTGTCCCAGTCAATTGACGGTAGATTTGTATCACCAGCGATTATAATGATACTATTGCTATGTTTGTTGCTCAGAGTGGATATTTGGTCGTAGAGCTTGTGTAGGACATCTGTGTTAGAACCTGGGGGTCTGTAAAATGAACACACGAATAGGCTTCTGACGTTGTAGTCCTTAATGTTGCACCAAACGCTTTCTATGTCATCTACGTCGCATTCATATCGTTGGCTACTAAGATGTGACTTTACAGCAATGAATACTCCTCCACCCAATCTATTAGGTCTGTCCCTTCTGTAAAATGTGAAACCGTTTGGAAAAACCTCATTGTTTGCTATACCTCCTGTGAGCTAACTTTCCGTTCCAACTACCATATCTGCGTTTTTACTGGCAAGAATATGTTCACTATCCAATATTTTATTTCTAATGCTACGGTAGTTTAATGTTATAATATTTCTTTTGTCAATTACTTTTTGTTTTTCGGTTTTATGTAAGCTCACACAACTTTTTCGAGACGTTTCATGTTTAACAGAGGCAAAAGTATTACATTCACTCGAATTACTATATTTTAAACCATGGGGGGCATCGTTAAAAACCTTTTTAAAATCCAAAAATATCAAATCCACTTTCCTTCTAAAGATCACTACCACTCTCACCGGATAAAAGTAAGTCATTTGCAAATAGACCTAATTTGAAGTCGAGTAAGCGGTTTTCGTGAATCAGTACTGATCGTCACTCAAGAAGTTAATGCTGTCCAGATATCACATCTCACGGACTTTCCACTCTGTGAGGGATTTCTTTAATATTAATTCGAGATACGGGGCGATGTTATGAGGTAATTGTTTCAACACCCCAGCCGGTATACATTTGGGGCCCGGGGATTTTTTGGGTTTAATCTTTTGAAGCAATTTAAGAATTCCTTCTTCATCCGCTATTAAATTTGCAATGATTTCATTGGGTAGACTATCTGAGAATTGTTCGTGAAAACATTCGAAGAATTCATTGAGATTATTTGCTATTCCCTCGCCCATAGTGTGGATTACATTGTTAACGTCCCTAATGCAAGGCACGTTTTGCTCAAATCGTTTGGTCTCTCTAACATATGAGCAGAACGCTTTAGAGACACTGTCCAAACAGTACTCTACGTTTAACTTCTGGTAAGGCGACTACGCAACTTTCTTTTATTTTCAATTTTAGAAGATCTCCCCTTGTCCAATGAATTCCCATTCTGCGCGGAGATATACTCTCGCCTGCTTCCATTTCATTTTGAATGTAATGTTCTCTGCTTTCGAAGCGATTTCCAAACCTCATTATTACACCACCTGGGATCGCGATTTGTTTCAACGTATTATGTAGGGATGAAATCTGTGTTGCACCTTTAAAAATACTGCCATTTTTTTGTCAATCTTCTTGAATGTTGGTATTACTGCAGCGCATAACGAACTCTAATAATAAGATTTTAATTTATTGGTAACCATTTCAAAGTCAGCTTTATGGTAGATATAAACTTTCTGTTTTGATGTCGTACTCCTTTTTAAGTCTACGTCAATGTTGATATAAACAGATGTATGGTCACTCAAGCCCTCGTCATTAGCTACGCTCAGAATACGTTCTGGGGTGTACGTAAGAAATAGATCTAATTTGTTTTTTCCACGGGTTGGTAACATTTATGCAATGATTAAGTAAAACTAAATGCAACGGAAGAACTAGTTTTAACGGTCATATCTTGTCAAAATTATAGCATTTTTTTTCTAATGAATTTTCGAATATTGCATTCGGGAACGATTAAATACATTTGATAGTTTCTCTTATTCCCGAGATGGACACTATTCCTGGGAACTCAATGAAAACGGTTATCCACAAATTTTACCAGTCAATGTTAACCACAATTTTTTCCTTTATGAATTTCTATACCTAAACTCGAAATGATTGTATAGTCGTAGTTTGGTGGTAACACTTTGCTTTCATTTGCTATGACCCGAATAAAGAAATGCTTTTATCTGAGAGGCTAATTAATACGTCGCGAAACGCTTGCCATCTTCCACAGCTGGAGGAAGAACAACTGGAGAGGAGGAGTGGAGCCATGGAGGTAAAGCTCCACGGTCAATTATCCACGTTGAGGCGCGACCTGCCGCTCTACAGCCGAGCGCTCCGCAGGGCAGGTTTCCGTAGCCAGTCCAACATCTCCATCCTGCAGAAGAACGGTAACATCACCAGGAGTTCGGACGGAATAGGTAAGGGTCTGAAAAGGCGACCTCGCAGACTCTCATGTGATCAAGCAAAATTAAAGGCCGTCTAGCGACACAAGCCTCAATGTGAAATAATTGGAATTTAATTTGTAAATGACGGCCCACCAAATCATCGATATCATGCGAAACCCCTGATGTTGCTGGCTAAAATTATGTATTTATTCAGTTAATTCTCTTGTAGTGTATTGGTTTCAATAGTAAATCTTGATGTCATAAGTTTGTAGAGGTTATCATTATGCATGTGTTTAAAAACTCGTACAATCAAATATGTATGTAATTGCTAGTGTATTAACCATAAACACAGTAATCAACCCGACGGTCAGTTTGGTAGGCAACCTCAGAGCTTATCCAGTGTAAAGGCCGTCGGTATGTGAAATTGACAGATCAAGGTAGGGAGGTCAGTTCCTCTCCCTTAGCCGGTTGCTCAGGAAGGTCTGCCTACTTCACCAGAAGGCCCGGAAATCGAACCCGGACCTGCGGGTCATTAGTCCAACGCTCTAACCCTGGAATATCGTGACTCAATAGTAGTATACATTGTATATTTTTCTATATATATATATATATATATATACATATATACACATACATACATCTAGAGAGAGAAAAGAGGGAATTTACATCCCCATATTTACACACTCGCCACTCCCAGGGCTAAAGCTAAATCAATTCTATTTACAACTATACTTATATTTTAGTTCGGAGCGGTACGAATTCTTTATTAAACCCTGGGAAGCCATGCATATGACGTCTGCGTGTCGCGTGTGATATTCTTTAGCAGGCCTGAGGGCATGGATGTTGTCCTTGATGAGTCACTACAAATGGTTCAGTCGAAGAGTAGAGTAACTTGGTTCTAGGGTCGCTAACTAAAAGATATTTTTGCTTCTTTTTTTTTAACTTTCGGTGTTTTCTCGGCGATGATATTCCCCATGTCACCAGCCAAAATGACGGCGTCCTTATCCTAAGTTATTTACGTCATGCTCTCTTCGCTGGGAATATTACATTTTAGGCTGGGACCTTTGAGATGAGTAATATCCTGTGCCACCTCCCCTAAACTTTAATCAGCTCTCCGGATAAATGGCGTAGGTTGCATCAGTGAACTCGCCCCTATTCCATTTTTCGGTACGGATATTTACGGATCATGATGAATGAAGTGTACAAGTTACATTTTTAAAAATCACATTTTCAAAATATTTATTGCGTAATGTACTATTATTTAAATTGCATCTTTGAAACTATTCGCATACATTAATTTCCTTGGGTAATCAAGCATATTCATAATGATTTCATGACAAGTACGCAGAGCAACTGATTCTTGCATTGAAAACGCCAATTTCTTAATCAGATACCAACCTGAGGTGTATATTTCCATTGCTTTTTTTTCAAAACACTGCATCTGCGTTTTTATTTAAGGCTATTTATAATGGCTGCTAATTCGATGTAAAGGTTTTCCGTAGTATTATGATACAACAAGCTTCTCCATGATCACCTAATGTAAACATGCACCAGAATTTCAATGATTTGATATTTGAATGATAGGTTAAAAGGTTTGAACGAATTATCTGCCTTTATAACTATCAATTTGTTTTAGAATCAATTCTCACTACGCTCTAAATTTTTTGTTAAAGTTTAGATACAAAAGCATTATTTTAATGAGACAGTATATTCATGTGCCATATAGAAATTTACTTCTTATATTGTGAGAATCAATTTTCTATAAAAAAATCTACATTAAAATAAAACGCACTCCTATATGGTAGATAGCAATTTTAGTTTTTTTTTAAGTTTTACCAAGTAATTATTCATTATTTAATATATGAAATTCATAAGGAACACACCCTTGCATGTACTCCAGAATAGTGCTTTTCATGGAATTCGTAATGGCTTTCATTCTTTCATTTTTGTGTTGCAGACACGGAAGCCTGGTGCCTCTTTCTTTGTATGATGCCCTTAGAAAGCGATGAAGATTCCTGTCTTAATGAAGTTATTCCTCTTTCTTTGATACCATCCCAAAAGGTAAAGATTCTGTGCTTGTTTTATTTTAGGTATCACATATCATGTTACCAATACCCTTCCTTAGCGGTAGAAATGAAATGAAATATCATTGTGTTATTTACTCTTTTCACTTTGTTCAAGCAAAGAAAAGAGAGTATTTTGATTGTTGAGAATCTCATAAATAGGCCTTCTTGCTCTCACAAATTAAGGTAAAAGTTATTTCCTTCAAGGACCATGATTTTTGGCACCCAAATTCGTTTTGTTCACTCTTCTTGATTAGTTAACCATTTTTTTACCGGGGTTAATCCGTAGTACGTTCATCAATGAGCGAATAAAAATCGTTAAAACATCCTTAAAATGGATATTGAGAAAGAAATGACTAAAACCATTTCACTGACTTTTGATTCCGAATACTCTTGCGGATAATGCGTCCTCAATATTAAGAAATGGTTGAACCAGAAAATACGTAGTTTTTCAAAATAGAACAGTGTTTGATAGACGGCCACTTAAATCCAAATAGGTTTCAGTCCTGAAGGAGATTTCATTCCGTGCTATTTATAATGAGAGTATGCTGAATATTGAACTCACTCATCCACGCGTCTCATTCCATGTGTCTTCATACATCACCCGTTGCATTGCTCTGAAATGACTGTGCCCAGATCGGGCGGATACCCGGCATCCGGAGGGCCCTGTGGAGCCGGGATGGCCTCTGTCTCACCCGGGTCCGCCTTCGATCGCTCCTCGAGCCACTCCGCCCCAAACCTTGCTACGTCCTTCCAGGCCAGTACGAAGACCTGCTCACGGCGGCCGATGGGCCGCGCTTCAACACTTCGTGGGTGCTCAAGCCACTGGCCGGCCGCCCCGACCTCCTCACCACCATGGAGTTCTTCAGCCGAGTGCGCAGGAAAGAGTGAGTCCAGAAAAGACGAATTCATTCGAGTTTTGCACGGGGTCATGGAATCAATATCAAGCCATTTTCATAATTCATTATTCATCAATGTTCCTCTCCATACAGTAATGAGGAGATGGATAGATATGATTCTGGTATAATTTTTTAACATACTTTTGATAATCCTCAATGAAATAACCTAGGGACAACGTAAAGCTTAACAATCGATTCATTAATAATTTGCTTTACTATGTGCTTTTCAGCATATATGTAGAGGAAATGTTTAAAAATGTATGAAAAGGCATCAGTTATGTTTGCGAGAGATCAACCTTAATGATTCAATTTAATTTTGTTCGGTCCGAAATGTTACACAGCTAGTTTTTACATTAAACATGATTTCAGCTTACAGATTATTCTTGCCGCATATATATTTTCCTTGTATGAATATATATATATATATAATTATTTATATAAATTATTATATAAATATATATTTATAAAAGAAAATATATTTTATATCTATACATACACATAAACATAAATATGCATGTACACATATACATACATACATACATTCATATACATGCATATAATCGCACGCATAATCATGCAATTTTGACCATGAGTAGTAATGTGGAAAGATATTAATGATTCAAAAGATATATGAAGAATATTTGGATTAGCAACGGAACATTATATGTGGCAAGAATTATCGATATGTTTGAAGCGCAGTCGTTCTGCAAAACAACTCTCCAACCACGGGCAAAGTGTGCCCGGCACCGGAGGCAGCCACAGATGGGCCACGTACCATACATAGCCTCGGGAAGACAACCTGGTTGAGGAGGCGGACGCGGGTCACGCGCGGGAGAGAAGGGAGTGAAAGTTTTGCAACACTCCATTTTACGTGGTGATCTATAATTCCCCAGTTTCGCTTAATCGTGGGAACCACCTCCTCCCGGCAGAGCCCTAAGATTTTGAGGGACGGCGCTTCTGACCAAGCGTTGGAGGTAGGGGGCCGGTTGCCTTTCAGCAGTGGAAACTTGTATCTTCGGTTGATGAGGAAGAGACCACGCTGCTCATATGACGTTAATATGTCGTGGGCTAGAGCCATGTGGGACGGGTCGTTTATGAAGAGCGTATGTTGACAGCGTATGCGACGCCCAGGCAGACGGCGCAGTGACGGCGTACCCCGATTCCACTGCTCTGCAGTCGTCTGAGTGGGGGTCTAAGGCAAAGGCGAACAGCAGCATTGATAGCGGGCAGCCCTGCCGAACGGAGTTACCGACGGGAATGGGCGGCGAGGAGGCATTCTTTAACCTAATTCTAGAGTAGTATTTACCGGTATGCATCGTTGAGACGGTGCGCATGAAGTACTTGGAGAGGGCCATCGTCTTGAGCACGGTTAGGATCCATGCTCAAATGCTTTCTCAAGATCCATAGCTAGCTCTGATGGAAAACGATCGCCATACGAGGGCGAGGAAAAAAACGTAGCGAATTAGAAGTGCGGTATCGATAACATTTCGCACTTTCGACTGGGAGTACTGGGATAGAGAGAGGACGATTTCGGCAACAGCCGTCATTCTAGGGTGCAGGACGTGTGCCAATATTGTATAATCGGCATTTAAACGGGCTGTAGGCTGGAAGTCGTTGAACGACTTGGAGCGCGTCATCTTTGGTATAAGAGTTATCACAGTGGTCCGCTGACTTGCAGTCAGAAAACCGCTAAATAAAATACAATAAAAAGGTGTTTGAAAATAGTTTTAAAAAATATCCTAGCAGCTCGCGAAATAAGAGGTCTTTTCAGAAAGTACTTTGGCAACGCAACTTTTGTGTTTTTTCAAAAATTATTTATTTATTCATGAATATCTATTTGGTGCCTTTATATATATATATATATATATATATATATATATATATATATATATATATATATATATATATATACATATATATATATATGAAATGTTGGGCACACTATACCATTCACAGTTGTTAGTGATTCGAACGATGTTGGCCCTCGACCATTCACCAATAACAGCATTCATCATCTTCGGCTGAACTGTATAAATACGGCCAAGAGCATCTGTAAACCCACATCCGGATGACCAGGAACCGCGTCACCCTGCTTCCGATGATGAAAATATTTGATGGAGCAATACGATACGATATTTTACGATCCGATATTTTACGATAAGATATTACGATACGATTTTTTTCCAGTATTTAAATGATCATTCTGGTATTCTGCGCCGAGAAGAATCCAGAAAACCAAA